>NC_056733.1:991548015-991613015 GCF_019279795.1 Protopterus annectens
TCTTGATAAGATCATATCATTCTCTATAGGAGATATTATTTTAGCTGGTGACTTTAATTGTATACTACATGAAAGTGATATTACCACTATAGGGAAAAGAAGAATTACATCTAATGCAAAACATTTAAATGATTTTGCTAATTCTTATCATTTGAATGATATTAATAATCAGATAGATTCAAAGTCATTACCATACACCTTTTTTTTCTAACAGATACAAAACTTATTCAAAAATAGATAGGGTCTTTATTTCTAACCAGATGGTAACAGATTTAATTAATTCCAAAATCATTTCATGTCCTATATCTGATCATAATTCAATTGCTTTTGAATTCATGATAAAAAATACTCATAATGTTCAGATCAAAAGGATACCAGCATACTTAACTCAACTAAAAGACTATAAAGAATATATACTTTCAGAAGTAAAACATTTTTAGACATAAATAATACTCCTGAAGTCTCCATTGTTTATGTTTGGGATGCCTTAAAATCATATCTATATGGACAAAGTATCAGATGGTATAATAATAAAAGGAAATCTTGGGATAAGAAATTGTTAGATATTCAAAGTAAATTAGACTCTTATAAACATAGTAATAAAGAAAATATTATGGACAAGAAAGTTATTGAAGAAATAAACAAACTAAATGAGAAATACAAAGAAATTTTAACTCATAAAGTTAAAATAACTTTAGAGAAATACAAGTTTTTGTCTTATTCAATAAGCCCCAAATACTTACATAGACTTAAAAATAAAACAAAAAGGTTGAATAAACAAAACCATATCAAATAAATCTTTTCTCTAAGGAAACAGAAGAATGTTTCTAGTATACCAGAAATACTAGATGAATTTAGAAATCACTTTCACAAAATTAACCATAATAACATTAACATGGAACCTAAAGATAAAATAAAGGAGTTTATAACCACAAACATGAATAAAAAGCTTAATAAACAACAGATTAAACTATTGGACAAGAGTATTTCATATACAGAAGTTATTACACAAATAAATAAGCTTAAATCAAACAAAGCACCGAGTAATGATGGTATTATACCAGAGATATATAAAATCCTTTCTAAAAGTACATATTCATTAATACATAAGGTTTTATTTTGGCCCAAACTGAGTTAATAACCCCCATCTTGGCAATATACATTTATTTTGCCAATTTTAAAACCTAATAAAGATCCAACTAGATGTACTTCATATCGGCCCATCTCATTACTTAATGTTGATTATAAAATGTTTATGAGTATCTTTGCTGATAGATTGAAGACAATCATTCCCGGCATTATAGATATAGATCAGACAGGCTTCATTGTAAATAGAAATACTTTTGATAATAAAAGAAAGATTTAACACTTATTAGTCTTGATATAAGTTCAGCATTTGATTCAGTAAGTTGGGACTATCTGTTTACCTTAATGAAGTGCACAAACTTCTCAGATGCATTTGTAAATCTAATTGAGCATTTATACAAAGGAATGTTGGCTTATATTAAGGTAGGAACATATGTTTCACAAAAAATACCCATTCTTAAAGGTACAAAACAAGGATGTCCACTTTCTCCACTATTATTCACTTTAGTAATGGAGCCTTGGGCTAATTTGATCAGAAACAGTACTGACATAGAGGGTTTTGAAATAGATGAAAATACAACATCCAAAATTCAACTTTTTGCAGATGATGTTCTAATTACATCAGCAGGATCTAATTCTTCTATGCAGTCTTTATTTGATAAAATGATGAATTTTAAAAGTATTTCTGGTTTAATATTCAATGAAGAAAAACCTAAAATACTACCTATATATACGCGAAAAATATTCTCATTAGTGATTTTACTAAATATGTACCCAATTCAGGTCAGATAACTTATTTAGGAATAATACTATCTAAAGATATTAAATCTATTATATATAATAATTATAATACCTGTTTTCTTAATATACAAAATCTTTTTAATACCTGGAATAATATGTTTTTACTATGGAGGAGAGACTTACAATTATTAAAATGATAATATTCCCCAAGATTTTATACTTAATACAATCAATAATACTTCCACCTACAAAAATAATTATCAAGAAACTGAATACACTAATGTTAAATTTCTTATGGGCACCTAATAGACCTAGGATTGCATTAAAGAAACATACTAATAGCTGGTTTCAAGGGGGTATTTCTTTTCCAGACTTTAATTTATATACTATATCTTCTATTGTAAAAGTTATTACTTTATTAATAGATCAGTCATATGTCACAAAATGGAAAGATTATTGGGAGCTAACTAGTATGCACTTCATGAAAATCTCTTTAACACATAAAAATATGAGTGTAAATAACTCCATGTTATGGTTACTAAAGGAATTTTGTACTTCACATATTACACCTAAACATATGGTTTGTTACCCATTAAATATTATTATTAGTTATCGTAACTTTATATTCATGCACCCTAAGTATAGGGAATGGAATTTTATTGTATTCCCTATAATGTATACTCAGGGTATGCTTTTGTCATCTACTTCTGAAGGAACTCATTTAACTATAGATAATGATCTAAAGTACTGGTATCAGTTGATATCTGATAATAAAGTTAAAAATCTAGATTTCTTAAAACAAGAATTTGATCTAAGAGAAACTTGGTGGTTAGAGGTTCAGACCTTTAGACAACATCTCATTAATAAAATTGATCTAATGTCTATAACAGTTAAAGAATCTATTCCAACACTGATTGATTACTTGATATTAAATTTACAACATAAAGTTTCTGATAAAGGTAAACTTTCATACATACATAAAATTATCAGACAAGAAACTTTTTACAGTGTAGATTCATACTGGAATTATTTCACTTCTATTAATGGGGACCCACCAAATCAACAAGATAAACAATATATATTGGAATCTGCTTATAGAACTACGTCTTCCATTGTCTGGAGACTTTATACATGGAAATTTTTACATAGATCTTTTTATACTCCTTTGATGATGAATAAAATAAATAATAAAGATAATTTATGTAAGAGATGTAATGTAGAAATTAATGCTGACTGGGCTCATATGTTTTATGACTGTATAAAATTGAAAGAATACTGGAAGTCAATTAATGAATTTTTGCTGGCTCTTTTTACAGATAATTTCATTATTTCTAAATCTCTTATATTATTCAACACACCTGTACCTCAAAGTGTTAAAAAGGTTAAGCTTCCCTTGTTATGGTCTATTCTAGCAGTGCCTAGGAAAATAATAACTAGAAATTGGATTTTAGATACACCTCCTTCGTTCAATGAATTTAAAAATGTTATGAATATAGTGTGCCATATGGAAATAAACACAATTAGGACAAGAACAAATAGAAAAACATCTTATTATATTGTATGGGATAATTTACAAAATTTGTTAAAAAATTTTAATTTCAATAGCATGGTATTTTAGTTTAATTAATTGATCTGATTGTAGTGGATGTCTTTGTAAATACTTTAGTTGTTTTGTTGAATATTATAATAATACCTATTTTTAATTACTTGTATAAAATTGTTATGATATTTTTCTTATATGTTAAAACAATAAACCTGTTTTCAAAAAAAAAAAAAGGACTGCAGCATCCACCCCCTTTAAAAGTACAATACAGTACTATCAGCAATATATTTACATACTATGGGAGTAGAAGACACAGCCTTCTGCATCAAAAGCAAACATTCAACCTGTTATGCTATTAACAATCTAAGCAGACTCAGCATAAGCAGCAGTAAACTTGTCTTCCCCTGAAGCTCCCAACTCATTGCAAAATCCACTCAACACTCAACTGTATCTCTCAAATTTGCAGCACAAGAAATCTGGAAAAAGCCAAAATTTATTGGGAGGAGAACAAAAGCCCCAAAACTAGGGTCACATTTAAAAAAATTCTTGTATAATCTTGGAAAGTTGCTAGAATAAAATGTTGTGTTACCATGATGCGTTTCATTGCCAAGTCTTGAACCCAAGACCCTGTGCACTACAGTCAGATCAAAATGCTACTATGCCAAATCAGCTGTTTCATGAAAGACAGGAAGACTGAAACTTAAATGGCTATCATTTAGTGAATTCATTTCTCACCATAGTTCTTAACCTCTTAGCACAAAACACCTTGACAAAGCCAATAATGGGGGAATACAGCCCCAAAAATAGGGACACATTTCAAATATTGATCTTATAAACTTAGCAAATTGCTAGAATAAAAGATTTTATGTTACCATGTATTTTCTGAAGAATATGAAGTCTGAAGTTCAAATGCCTGTCATTATTTAGTGAATTCAATTATTTGCTGATTACAAAAATCCAGAAAACATCAGATTTTATGAGGAACAGAACAAAACAAAAATATGAGGCAAAAATCTGGACAGTTATCACAGGTGGTAGTGGGTAGGTAATTCAGGTTCTTGCTATCTGTACCCAAGGTACAGCAGGTAAGGGTGATAAAGGATAGTGAGGGAAACATACTCACAAGTGAGGAGAGTGTGTTGAGCAGATGGAAAGAGTACTTTGAGGGGCTGATGAATGAGGAGAATGAGAAAGAGAGAAGGTTGGATGATGTGGGGGTAGTGAATCAGGAAGTGAAACAGATTAGCAAAGATGAAGTAAGGACAGCTATGAAGAGGATGAAGAATGGAAAGGTTGTTGGTCCAAATAACATACCAGTGGAAGAATGGAGGTGCTTAGGAGAAATGGCAGTGGAGTTTTTAACCAGATTGTTTAATGAAATCTTGGAAAGTCAGAGGATGCCTGGAGAGTGGAGAAAAAGTGTTTTGGTGCCTATTTTTAAGAATAAGGGTGTTGTGTAGAGCTGTAGTAACTGCAGAGGGATAAAACTGATCAGTCACAGCTTGAAGTTATGGGAAAGAGTAGTGGAAGCTAGGTTAAGGGAGGTGATTATTAGTGATCAGCAGTATGGTTTCATGCTGGGAAAGAGCACTACAGATATGATGTTTGCTCTGAGAGTATTGATGGAGAAATATAGATAAGGACAGAAGGAGTTGCACTGTGTCTTTGTGGACTTCATGAAAGCATATGATAGGGTGCCTAGAGAGGAGTTGTGGTATTGCATGAGGAAGTCAGGAGTAGCAGAGAAGTATGTAAGAGTGGTACATGATATGTACAAGGGTAGTGTGACAGTGGTGAAGTCTGCAGTGGGAGTGACAGTTGTGTTTAAGATGGAGGTGGGATTACATCAAGGATCAGCTCTGAGCCCTTTCTTATTTGCAATGATGATGGACAGGTTGACAGACGAGATCAGACAGGAGGCCCAATGGACTATGATGTTTGCAGATGACATTGTGATCTCTAGTGAGTGTAGGGACCAGGTTGAGGAGATGCTGGAGAGGTGGAGATATACTCTAGAGAGGATAGGAATGAAGGTCAGCAGGACTAAGACAGAATATATGTGTGTGAATGAAAGGGAGGCTAGAGGAATGGTGAGGATGCAGGGAGTAGAGTTGAGGAAGGTGGATGAGTTTAAGTACTTGGGATCAACAGTTCAGAGTAATAGTGAGTGTGGAAGAGAGGTGAAGAAGAGAGTAGAGGCAGGGTGGAATGGGTGGAGAAGAGTGTCAGGAGTGATTTGTGACAGACGGGTACCAGTAAGAGTGAAAGGGAAGGTCTACAAGAGGGTAGTGAGACCAGCTATGTTGTATTGGTTGGAGACGGTGGCGTTGACAAAAAGGCAGGAGTCAGAGCTGGAAGTGGCAGAGTTAAAGATGTTAAGATTGGCACTGGGTGTAACAAGGATGGACAGGATTAGGAATCAGTATATTAGAGGGTCAGCTCAGGTTGGACGGTTTGGAGACAAAGTCAGAGAGGCAAGGTTGCATTGGTTTGGACATTTGCTGAAGAGGGATGCTGGGTATATTGGGAAAAGGATGCTAAGGATGGAGCTGCCAGGTGAGAGGAAAAAAGGAAAGCCTAAGATAAGGTTTATGTATGTGGTGAGAGAGGATATGCAGGTGGTTGGTGTGAAAGAGCAAGATGCAGAGGACAGGAAGAAATGGAAACAGGTGATCCACTATGGTGACCCCTAATCAGAACAGCTGAAAGACAAGAAGCTATCTGTACCCAAGGTACAGGGTTTGAACCTGAGTAACTCTAGCCACCAGGTATATTTAACTGGGGCATTTACACACACACACACACACACACACACACACACACACACACACACACACACACACACACACCTGAATTCCCTTGCAGTGTTCCATGCAGCTTTGTTGAAGATGAACCAAATTCCCTTCAGAATCAATCAGTAGCTATCCATGTCATGCATGTGACTGTGGATGTGGCAGTCCAATCCACTTTACTGCGGTCACATAGACTTCTGGGCATCTCTACACTGATGTCTTCTCTTCTTAATCTGGACTGATTTAACAACAGTCCGGATTGTTTTTTTTTTTTATTTTCTTAAACCCAGAACTCACACGCATACGCAGTTCGAGTTACTTTAACAGTGAGTTAGTCGGACTCGCAGCTATGCAGCTAGTATACCATAGTATACTAATTATTACAGTCCGATAGCATGAACAGTCCCTGCTTTGTTTAATGACAAAAAAAAAAAAATAACACTCCACGCAGTGAAATTCAAAACATTGTGCGTAACCCCCTTAAAGTGCCTTTAGTCTGAATTTTAATTATTTGACACATGAAAATATTTTTACACTGGGTAATAGGACAGCTGGAAAGTCTATTGCATGCACAACTGTAGTACCCACATACATCTGAATTATGAGTTTCTGTATGGTCCGGGCATAAATAAACAGTATGAGGCTTCTCTCTGGTCAGGCCCTTCTTTTATTTAGTCATATGTTGTAAACAGATGCAGCTGGCACTGGACATAACACTGGCAAAAACAAGGACCAAGCTTGTTCACAAATGTTAGTAACTCCACACACTAGACCCAGGACAGAAGGAGAGAAATTGAAGAAAAACAGCTGCTGTGAGGAAAAAGAAAGGATCAAGCCCACTAGTGTGACTATTATCAAAGTTTATAACAACACTTCATTAGAAACAATGTGTGGTATAACACACACAAGTTAATACCTCAAATTTCTTTTTGTGTAATTGGGTAACAAAAATGGCTGGAAAACATTGAAGAACTTTAATCAATTGGTTTGTTTGTTTCTTCTTGTAGAATTTATTACTAGAATAATGTGCAAACAAATTACATTTAAATCTATGCAAGTGCTTGCAAGAAGGAAGCCCCCAAATTACACAATTGGGTCACAGCTGCTCAGCTCCATAGTCAACAGGAAAGAAATCCTGACTGGATCCAGCCAATCAGTGTTTATCTAGCAACATGGTCAGTAGGGGACTGGGTAAGGAGGACTGGATCCAGCCAATCAGCTTTTGTCTAGTGACGTAGTCAGTAGGAGATTGGGTAAGGAGGACTGGAATGAGTAGCCTATGATGATAGGAATGAGCAGCTGATGCTGGTTTTCCCATCGTGGGGACAGGAAGGGAGTTTGTCTCACTGCATAGTGACACCCGCAGGAGTTTGGGTGTATCCCACACAGTATTTACCCTTGGAAGTCTGCACTGTATGTACAAGATTAACATGCAGTGGAGGCCTGCTTATGTCCATAACTGCCAGGAATTACATCTCTTCAAATCTGCTTGGGGAGATAGTTAGGGCCAGGAGACCAATCAGACAACGAGAGTGGCCCTCTCCCTACCACTTGGCTCTTGTCTTAATAGTAGTGGACAAGAATGGTGATCTTACTGCATTCAAGGGAGAAATGGAAAGAAAGCCCAGCCCCCTCTCAGAGGATGCACCCGTCTCTCACTTTTTGCTCTAATAAGCTGACGGAGCCCAGCTTGGCAATGTGCCAGCAGGCTCTCTGGCTAAGGTCCTTTGCCTCTAAAGAAGAGGTCCAAAGAAATAGCAGATCTTGTAACAGAATACATGATATTCTATACAAAGCACAAGTAGTTATGGGCCTGTTTTTTAGGCATGGTGATTCTGAGGATCCTATTAACAAAACAGTTAGTGCCATTGAAGTTTCATCACACTGATTTAAATACTATTGATAAGTTCACTAATGACTACAGATGTGCTGAGGGCAATAATGTATTGACATATATTAAAAGGGCTGTATATTTTGTCCATGAATATGATGTTATAGGTCTATCATTTGTGAACATTATGGAAAGAGCTGTGATCATATCATGCAAGCAAACTTCCATTTCACGTGATAGCAGTCATAATTTAGTGGATATGTTGGAGTATAATTATGGCCTACATAGAGAAAATACTGGTTCACCCTTGTGGAAATGCCTTTGCTGTTTAAATATTGTGTTGAAATGCTCTAGCATAGATGGTAGGTTTGCATATGATATAACTAGACCCTAGATTCAGAAAAAAATGTTTATGCTCTCAAGTGCCTATACAACTTGATTTATATTGAGAAAATTAAGAATTTAGAGAAAATGTAAATACAGATTGTGTGAAGATTTCAGGGACATTAAACTGGATCAAACTGTGAGCCTGGCAGTGAACATGCCATTACTTTTTCTTTATTTTTTCTATGATTTTACAAAAATATTAAAAAAAGAATTTCATTCAACCAAAAATTGATAACAGACAGAATGTGTATTTTAAAACTTGAAACACTAAATATACCATAAATACCACCTCGGGTCTTGTAGAGAGAATACTATCCTTGTGGGACTAACCCAGTCAACAAAAGATAAATAAATAAAAATAAAAATAATCTCACTAAGTGATTTGAATAAAGAGACTAATTGATAAAGTGTGTTGTGCTAATTGATTTATTGCCTTTGTGTTTTTATTGGATGAGTGTCTTTTTTTAAACTGCTATTGTGTTGTAATTTTAACTCCTGCTGAAGGCTTCTGAGCCAAAGTGCCAAGAAATTTGGGCTGTTAAAGTAGATTTTCTGCTTTCAATTGTCATTTATTTTTCTATTTCTTATTCAGTTGAAGTAACTTTCTCACATTTAATGTGCCTAATAGAAACACTGCTTGCTGCAAATTCTGCACCACAGCTGTTACAGTGGAAGAAAAGCTCTTCACTGGGGGTTTGTCTTTGAAGCACTGCCTGAGTGGGACAATGCAGCCATAGAATAGAACTGTAGGTATGATTAACAACACTGCATGATCTGCACTGTCATTGTTAGTAAATTAAAGATATACACATGGTTTCAAAACACTGCCTTTGGAATTGACAGTGACCCTTAATTATTAATATTATTATTTTTATATAAAGAATTTTTATGGATTTTCACATTATACAAGACAATTATTACAGAATATGAAACTTAAACATTTTAACATAAGCAAAACTATATACAGTGTCAATAACAGATATACTTTCCTTGTTATAATTACATTTTATCTAACAATTTTTTGAGTTTTAACCAAGACAGCTGTTTATGCGTTACTTTTGTAGTTCTCTATTACATACAATTCTGACCAGTGAATGAAAGTCTGTGAATGAGAGGAGTTTTTTGTTCTTCCAGTTTGGTGTAATGATTTTTCTTGCAATTGCAAAAAGAGATCAGAGAAGATGCACTTGTGTCTTTGGAACATATACTGGTATAGGTGCATTAAATAACAGCCATACATCTGATATTTCACATTTGTCTGACCACAAAGCTTTTATGAAATGTTTAAACTCCAGCCAAAATGGAGTGACAATTACCCTTAATTATTTTGATAACCCAGAAAACCAGAACCCACTTCTTGTAGACATGTTTTACCTTTCTTTTTAGGATCATCAGTGAAGCATAAGTGGAGAATCTAACTATACTCTGAAACACTCAGCTTTTGAAAAAGTATATTTTCTTACTGGTGGGTCCCTATATGCACCAAGCCTGCAGAAACGTTTTTGGAAATATAGAACTCACACACACACACACACACACACACACACACACACACACACACACACACACACACACACACACACACACACACACACACACACACGCACACACCTCAGCAATTGTAATAACTGTTTCTTTATTTCAGGTAAATATGTTGCTAGCTGGCTGAGTAGATCCTGTGAAGTGTTGCAGGTGACCAGTTGAGTCCTATACGAATTTGCGACTTATTTGTTATTTAGTTTGGACTTTATCTGGTATCCACATATACATTAATGGATACCAGGATTTCATGTAAGTCAAGTGTTTCAGAGCATAGCCACCCTTTCCTTTTATGTTGTATTGATGAGTGCAAAAAAAGAGTGAAACAGTTCATAGCTAGTAGATATTGGCTTGCATACATTAATAAAGGCTTGTGTGTCATTGTGTATTTCAAAGTCAGTGAGCTGGAACTCTGGAATGTTCTTAAAGGATAATTTGGAGGAGTCCCTTGATGCCCTCCTCAGAAGACGTTTGAAACATTGTTTTTAGAGATGGTAATCTTGGCTTGGTCCTATATGCATTTGCTGCAGGACATTTTTGTTTTTTTATCTATCTATCTAAATTGATGAATATGTTCCGCAGATATTATAATATTGTAATATTAAAGGCTCATAGGTACATCGTCTATTCAGAGGCGATCTCTGGTTAACATACAAGGCCATGTCAAACCCAAAGCTGTTGGACATGCTACACTTAAAGAAATCCCAGTCCCCTCAGAGATATACACTCCAGGGATATAAACCTTGTCATCACAATGAACAAAACATGCTGGAGGGATAGGTTCCTGACCCAGAGACTCCCCAAACTCTGGAATAAACTGCCCATACATATCAAGCAGAGTGCCTCTTTGATCCTCTTCAAAAGGAACCTTAATGATTGGATGGGAGATAAGAAATTCACCCCAGGGATCACGTCAGTCACCCTGCTAGACAAGGGTCCAGGGAAGTAAATACTGTGGGAAGAAATAGCCAGGGAATTGTTATGGCTAGGCTTGTATAGGACTTAGGGCTGATAGTCTAGTACCAACACATGAACATAGAAGGATACCAGTCTAATGACCCTAGAGCCCTTTCAAACCTAGCCATATTTATCCAGAGTTGCCCCAGTTGTCACTGGTTAGGTGAGTGAAGTTCACAGAGGTAAAGGTCTATGGTAGTTAATACTGACTTCTTCTTTCCTGGAAGATCATGGCACCAACCCAGTAGTGAATTTGCAGTCACCCATCCATTGATCTAGGTTGCATATGAAAAGGGTCAGATAGGGGCTCAGTTTCACATGAACTGGAAGCTTGTTCCAGAGAAGTGGCAGTCTCTGGGGGATGTATCTATCTCTCTAGCATGACCTGTTCATGTCAAATGCTAGGTTAAGATCCCAGGAGTGACCCTCATGCAGTTTAATTTATGAATGTGTAGCATTTCTATGAGGGCTGGGTCAGAGATTGCCTTGTAAACCAGGCACGGGTAACCCATTAGCAACCTGTTGGAGACAGAATACAGTGACAGGGCTTTCAGTCTTACTGAGTAAGATTTGCTTTGTGTACCCTGTAATTTCTTGGTGAGAAACCCTTGTGATCTCTCCAGTTGTTGCTGGTATCTGGTGAGGTACATTCAAAAAGGAGCATTGTACTCAATTATTTGCCTGATGAGGGCTGAGTATAATGGAATTATAACATCCTTAGATCTAGATGCAATTCCTTTACTTATAAGAAGTGTCACATACAAGTATTTCATAACTCCTGTGGATATGTGATGGTTAAAGTTCAGATTGATATCAACCTGAGTACTCAGATCATATACCACTGGGACTATACTTAGGTAGGTGCTATCTATAATGTCATTAGCAGGGATGCCAGCATTTTTTTGCATTTAACTTTAAGTTTTGCCACCAATCATTTGTCTCCTTTAACTGTGTCTGCAGTATATTAACATCACTGGGGGATTCGATGTTTACTCCCAGTTTGTAATCGTCAGTGAACTTGGTCAGCCAAAGTTCGTCCAAATTTGCCTGGACTTCTGAGAAATAAATTCCAAACAGTAAAGGGCCTAGCACAGAACCCTGTGGTATGCCACTAGTGAATGGTCTTTTGCAAGAGGTGAAGTCACCCACTTTGATAGTATGTGTCCTGTCAGTGAACCAGTCGGATACCCATTAGGTAATTTAGGGGTTAATTCCCAACTGAGAGAGTTTCTCTATAAAACCTGAGTGGGGGATTGTATCAAATGCCTTGGTTAGGACAAGACAAGTGGTATGCACTGTCTTTCCCTTGTCCAGGACCTTGGTGACTTTCTCAAAGAAGTCAACCATATTTAACGGGCATGCTCTACCTTTAATGAATCCAAACTGGGTTGGGTCCAGAATTTGGAGATTACCTATGTCCTTGTTAATAAGGTCCATAACAATTCTTTCCATGGGCTTGCAGATGAGTACTAGTCAAGCTTATAGGTTCATAGGTGGCTACTAGGCTATTGATCCAAAGGTCTTTATAAGCCTAGCCATGTGTGCCCAATATGATACTAGAGAAACCCAATATAAAGGATCTTGCTTAAACTCAACATCTTAGTTAGCTGTGACTGCCCATATCTAAAAGGGTCATAGGTGAAATCCCCAGCAGGAATTTATGGTTTCCCATCCAGTCATCCAGGCTATGCTTAAACAAGGTCAGATAGGGGCTTTGTTTGATGTGAACTGGTAGCCTATTCCAGAGGAGTAGCAAACTCTGAGAGATATATCTGTCTCTCCAGTAGGTTCTATTTATGTCACAGGCCAAGTTAAGGTCCCTGGAGCGGGTGAACCTTATCCCATTTGAAATATGAATGTGTAGCATTTCCATTAGGTTTGGATCCAAGATTGCTCTGCAGGCCAGGCACAAGTCTTCTCTAAGTAGTCTGTACACTACTAAGTACAGTAACAGTGACTTCATTCTGTCAATGTATAACATGTGCTGAAGACCATGAATTTTCTTGGTTAGAAATCTCTGAGGTCTCAAGTTGATGTAGGTGCCTGGTAAGGTACATACCAAAGGGAGCATTATACGCAAATATTGTCTTGATGAGGGTCGAGTCTAGAGTGTTATGATCTCTTTCACTCTTGAGGCAATGCCTTTGATAATGAGGTATGTGACGTAGAAGGCCTTCTTTACAACAGTAGATACACGGTGGTCAAAGATTACAAAACAATCAACTTGTGTTCCCAGTATGTCACTACTGAATTGTTACTTAGTGTTTGTATATGATAGTCTACAGTGATATCATTTTTACCAAAGGGGTGATAATGCATTTTATTGCACTGAGCTTGAGTCCATGGCTTTGGCACTAATCATTGGTTTGTGTAAGTCCCTCTTTAAGTATATTGACATCATTTGAGGATTCAGTGATTGCACCTAGTTTGCAGTCATCAGCAAACATAGTCAGCCACAGCCCCTCTGTTTTGGCCTGAACTTCTGAAAAGTACATTCCAAACAATAGGGGGCCCAGCACTGACCCCTGTGGAACCCCACAGGTGACAGGTCTGCTGGTTGTGGTAAAGTCCCCAACTTTGACTGAGTGTGATCTGTCAGTGAGACAGTTATTAACCCACCTAATGACACAGGGGTTGATAATCAACTGGGAGAGTTTATCAATGATGCCCAAATGTGGGATTGTGTGGAAGACCTTGACTAATTCAAGGTAGGCTGTACGCACAGATTTGCCTTTGTCTATGGCTCATGTGATGTTTTGGAAGGACTCCACCAGGTTTAACAGGCATAACCTGCCTTTGACAACTGTGAAAGATCAAGGGTTTGGAGATCACTTATATCTTAATTTATAAGGTCAATGATTATTTGTTCCATGGCCTTACAGATAAGGCTGATTAAGCTTATTGGTCTGTACTTCCCAGGGTCTGTTGCTGTATCCCCAGTTGCTGTTTTCCATTCAGCAAGGACAAAACTAGTACTCAGGCTGTGGTTGAAGAGAGTACCTAATGGAGCTGCTAACTCATGTTTTAGACCATTTAAAACACAACCTGGGATGCCATCTAGTCCCATAGAGGCTGTGTTTTGGCCTTGGACAGCATTAATTACTTGCTCTTTGGAGATGCAAGGTGGGGGAGATGTAGAGGGAATGCTTTGTGGAATGTTTGGAGAGGATGGGGGGGTGACATTTTTGTCATACCTGTCAGTTAGTAGGTTAGCTATTTTTTCAAGATCAGTGTGTGTGATGCCATCCACAGTTAGTTCAGTACATGTCTGGGTCCTACTTTTAGGTTATGGATATAGATGAAGAATGCCTAATGGTTATCTTTAGCTGTGGTTGCTAAATTTTTTCAACGTTCCCCTTAAAAGATTTTACAAGTTGTCTTATTTGTTTGTTCAAGCAGAGGAGGCTGTTCTCCCATTGCTGGAACCTCTCTTTTTTATTTTTAGACAGAAACTTCTTCCTCTTGTTGTATAACTTATTAATGCTAGATATCCACTGGGGGGGGGGCTTGTTTTTTTTTCTTGAGGATCTGTTTTTGATTCTATCAGGTCCAGCTGTGTCAATATATTTGTACGTGTTTGTACTGGGCATTTGTGTATACCTTAGTATAGGTGTCAATGGCATCTGTGGGAACAGGAGCTTGGAAATTATTTATGCCATCCCTTAGGAGAGTATAAATCAGCTTTGGTGAAAATGTTTAGCCTGATTACACCTAAGAGGGATTCAGGTGTTATATCTACTTCAAATGTGACTGATATATGATCATATTTGACCAGGGAGGGTCCTATACTTGTGGTGTTGCAATGCTCACTCTGGTTGGTGAGGACCAGGTTGAGAATATTTGAGCCCCTTGTGGGATTGCATACTATTTGTTCCAGGGCATTAGTGTTAACAAAGTCCAGGAACCTTTGTACAAGCATGTTGTTACTCGTACAAGTTTCCCAGTCAATGGAGGGGTAGTTAAAATCGCTCTTGACTAGAGTGTTTGGTTGTAATTTGATTGACTCAAGCAGGTCCAGATAAGCAGCATGGGTATCTTGGGTCATTGAAAGGGGGCCTACAGGTAACATTGACTTGAAGAGGGGGGGGTCTTGCCCACAGTTATATGAACTTGGAGTAACTCCATGGAGTTTTCCTGTCTAACTAGTCTGGAGGTGTATTTACCTTTGATGAAGACAGATACTCCTTCTCCTTTGGTTCTCACACGTTCATTTTGCAGTCTGAAAGTGTGGAAGGCATTGTAGCCTTGCAAGGCTAGGGCACTCTCTGTGGTCCTGAATAAAGTTTTTGTGACTGCACAGATGTCAATATCCTCCAGGGAGAGGATTGCTTCCAAAGAGTGCAGTTTTGGATTTAAACTCCTAGCTTTTAGCAGCATAACTGCTAATTTATTCGTGAGTGGTATTTTCATGTTGGAAATTTTGTTCTTGATACCTTGCCTAGAAAAGGCACTAAATGGGAGGCAAGTGCCTTAGCTAGTAACCAAAAGCTTAGAGACAACAGGTGAAGACCATCTCTGGCAAAGCAACATGGTCTATCAATCATGTCATCCCAGGCTGAGAGGAAATGGATACCCTTAGAATGACACCTAAAACTAAGCCAGTTGTTGAAGTCAATCATTTTTTGTTTATATTGTGGTATCATCTTAGGTGAGGGTAGAATGCTGCTCAAGGCTAGGGACATACCTGCCTAGAACACATATTCATAGAGCTCAATCATGTGTCTCTTCATATAATCCAGTGATGTATGTCTCAAGTCATCTACACCAAAATGAACTATGATGGAGTCATAACGGAACTTGTTGTTGAGTGCATGTGTGATCAGATGGATCATGGCACCCAGTAGACAGCTGACAGTAACCTTCTTCTTGTCCAGCCTGGTGAGTGGAAATCTGTCTGTCTCACAATGGAGTCACCTATGACTAAAACATCTGGTTTAGATGTTCTTTGCCTTAGCAGCGTATTTGGTGAGATACTGATGCTTGTGTTTCTGTGTATTGAGTGCTGTAGGTGCTGTATTAGGTGTAGCATGTTTGTGTCTGGAAGGTCTCTGATGTTTAGATAGGTTTCTGTTGAGTACCTCCATGTATGATGTTTGATGCGTTGATTGCATGCTTTACATGAGGTGTAGTATTTGAGCTGACAACCTGTTCAGTGTTACTGTTGTGTGCATGAGAGAGCAAGGATTCTATATACTTAGTGTAGATGCATCTCTCAGAAATTGTACTTGGGTGATTTAGAAGTAGAGGGCTGTCAGTGTACATGAGGCAGTTGCTACACTGCCTCAGGATACCAATGTCAACCAGACTGGTAGGTGAAATGGAGTGAAACTGATCATCCATAATGTTAGTGGGGAGAGAAAATGGAGGGGGTTGGTATAATAGGGTGCTCTACACAGGGTCTATACCAATGGGATGTTCGATAAAGGGTCTCAACTAGCAGGGGTTCTCTAAATGGTATGATACTATTGTAGATTTGGTGGTTTGGGGACTGTTTAAGGGGCAAAAGTACAGCTGAGGTGCTCTCTGACCAGCTAAGTGGACATCTCATCTGGATCACAGGCAGGTACTAAGGGAAAATTTATCTACTGAAGCTTTTGCATCTGTAACTATCAATGATTACCCCTATTGTGTGGTAGTATGCAATGGTGCACAGATGTGCATTGTGGGTAAACAGATGAACATAGCAGAGCAGTGGCTGGTCGTTTACCATTAGTCTGTGTTAAAACACGAACAAACCTGTGCAAATGTGGGGCTTATATAGCAACAGTGAACAAACTGAATTGGACAATTTAACCAATAAAAAGCTCAAAAGTGAGTCCTGTGCTGGCATGGACCTAGAATTCTCAGGGTTGGTTGATGGTCCCCCTTTGTGCAGAGGGATTACTGCTGTTGTCTTCCATTCCACTGGAAAATAACCAGTTCGCAGGTTGTGATTAAACAGAAATCCAAATGGGTCTGCTAGGTCATGATTTAAATTGTTTAAATGGCAATCTGGGATGTGCTCTGGTCCCATTGATGTTAATTTTTGGCATTACAGATCACCAAGATGACCTGCTATCTTGAGATAGTAGGCTGAGGAATGGTGGCAGATATACTTTGGGGATGACTGGAGGGGACGGGGGGGTGAAGTTTCCTCCAAATCAGTCAGCTATCAGGTTGGCTATTACCTCCAGTTGAGTATGGGTGATGCCATCAACAATCATTTCATTTCATAGCTGGGTATTCCCTTTTAGATTTTGGACATAGTTAAAGCATGCTCTATGATTATCCTTAGCTAGGGAGGCTATTTTAACTTTGTAATTAGCTTTGGAGGACTTGAGAAGATCTCTAATTTGTTTGTTTAAGCTAGAGTTGGATTTCATCCTCTGCTGAGTCAGTTCCTTCTTGTTCTTGGATGTTAGTTTCTTCCTCTTGTAGTATAGCCTCTTTATATGAGGGGACCACCAGGGTGGCTTGATGCTTCGGCAAGACCTGGTTGTAGTCCAATCAGGTACAGCCAATTCTATTCAGCTGCTTAAGTTGGTATACAGGGTATTGATGTCCTCCTCGGTATAGCAGTCCATGTTATCTGCATTCGCGGGGGCTTTGAAACTTCTTATACCATGAATTAGTAGGGGGTAATTTGCCTTTGAAAAATTATTTAGCGTTTGTTAGCTTGATGGGGTATCTGGTCTTATAATTACATATAATGAGACTGATTTATGCTCTCCTCTCTTACCAGGGAGGACATAACGCTAGGGAAGGGGGTGCAGTGCTCCCCAATTTTAGTTAGTACTATGTCCAGGACATTTGAGCCTCTTGTGGGTGTGCCGACTAGATGTTCCAGAGCATTTGCATTGACAGAGTCCAAGAACCTCTGAGCCAGCATGTTTGTGGTCATGTATGTTTCCCAGTCGATGGTAGGATAATTAAAATCACCCATGTGTAATGTGTTGGACTGTATGGCAAGTGACTCAACTAAGTCCAGGTATGCAGTATGCTTTTCCTGTTTCATGGTGTGGGACCTATTGCTAGTGACAATGTGGTACAGGGCTTTATATATAGTTAACTGGACATGGAGTAGCTCAAGACAGTCATACTGTTTGACCATTCTATAGGTATACTTATACTTAAGGAAGATGGATACACCTCATCCTTTGGTTCCTTCAGGCTCAGTTTGTGGTCTGAATGTATGGAAGGCATTGCAGCCTTGCACAGTCTGGGTGCTTTCCATGCCTTTGAAACATGTCTCGGTAACTGCACAGATGTCAGTATCTTCCAAAGTAAGAAGTGCTTCCAGGGAGTGCAGTATGTTGTTTAGACTCCTAGTATTAACTCATTCACTCCACTGGAGCTCAGGAAGTTTACACTGTAGCTTCCAATGGGCAGAGCCTAAAACTTTTGACAGAATCAAATTATGTCCTCACATTTCAAACAAATGCTCATATCTCTGGAAGCATAGGGTTATGAAAGAAGTATAAATGGCAAACCCTTCCCCACAAACTATTTTTGTAGTGGTAGTGTTCTTTATGTTCTACGTCTTAAACTGAATTTTCTAAGTCACAGTAAACACAGTCCCTAGGATTCATTAAAATCCGTGTAGACTCTGTGTAGCTCCTATACAGAATGTACTGGTGTACACAGCCATGGTTCCCCTTTGGCAGAGCTCCATTCATATTAATCATGGCATGCTGCCAAGGGAGATCACAGTAACACAGATATTGAGTCCATGTAGGCAGTAGTGTAGTGTCCTGTGGCTATGGATTGTCCATCAAATTCCTGGATGAATGTTATGTACATTAGAAGAATCCATGTAATGTACCATGCCAGTGTAGAAATTTGTGTGAATTTTAATATTTTTTGCTTTATTTATTTATTTTTTTATTTTTATTGCCCGTTTGCATGGTGCAGCGTGGAGTGCAACAGTGCCGAGCTGCACTCACACATGCACAGCTGACATCTGCCAGACATCTAAAAATAGCAACCGGATGGAATTAATTATTTATTTTGCTTTCTTTTAATGCCCATTTGTGTGGTGTGGTGCTGAGCACAGTAGTGCCGAGCTGTGCTTACACATGCACATGTGACATCTACCAGACATTTATAAATAGAAACCAAACGTAATTAATTATCTGCTTTTGCCTATGTGTTTTTATTTTATATTATGAATAGCTGTTTGCACAGGGTGGTAGTTAGCAATACTAACAGGTACCTTAGTAGTATATTTGAAGGTATACTGACTTTCTTATTATTGATGTAGCTGAGCTGACTTTGAGTGTTGTAGGTCGTGGGGTCGAGTCCCCAGCAGTCATGCATTTTTACATTTATTGCTGTGGAAATGTGTGAGGTCACCTAAAGGGCGGTTTGATGTAAAAACAAATTTGTTACATTTGAAAAAGCTGCACAGTGTTAAGCACTGCTTAAACATGGTTAACAGCTACTCCTGTTTGTGCATTGCTAAGCTTCGCTAAAACACAGTTGTGTGAGCTTACGCAATGTTCAGCTCCTCTAAATGGGTTTGCGCGATGTTAAGTGATGGGCTTTTTTGAACATGTATGGGTGGGAAAAGAGCCCATATTAAAGTCAATAAATGGGAATTCTGCAGCACCCATTGGAGTCTTATTAACCTGTTGATATGCCTGGCAGTGTTAGTGAGGGAGGGTGCTTTTGGGCACAGAGGTGGGGTGTGCAGGAGTCCAAAGTGTTTGTTGGACTCCTGGTCTGAAACTACGAACCCTGGCTGTTGCACAGTGATTACCAGGGCTCAGAATGTAAAGCTGAAGCCTAAGATCGGTTGGCCAGGGATCTTACCAGTGCTACTGATATCCCCCGCACTGGTGAGCAGTGTTATCACCACTATGATGACCTGAAGTGACACCTAGGTCGAAGAAGCTAGAGCTGGGCATGGTCCACGGTTATGTGAGTATATTTGTCACTACTTTATTAAAATACAAGCTGAATCAGTGCAAAACTGGTATGTATAATGGTGTGCTTCTCTTAAAACAGCTGCAGCTGAATGGGCTTACAACATCCAGTCGCATGCCGGGTGCCTGACCACGATGTGCCATGAGTGTGGTAAGTACAGATATTTTCTGATAACTGCAGTTCAAGAAACAATACCAATAACAATAAGCAATAAGGTGTAAAGCAGAATTATGGTTTGATAACTAACATGTTGAAATAACTGCAGTAGGGCTGTATTCATTTTTAATTTCTCCAAGTCTTTTGGGTTTCTAATACCATGATGGGAATGGATCTCATTCCTAAGTCAAAGTATGATTAAAGTTCATAAAATTAGTATTGTTTCAGTCTTTGATGTCAGTCAGTAGTGCTCTTTGCAGCACCCACAATGTGCCCAGTAATGACTCCTTCTGCATTTCATATGGAGTTACATGGATTGGTAACATATCTAAATACGATTGTAAATTATTTTTTATAAGATCCGTTGCTCTTACTACTATTGGAAATGTCTGGGTATCTTTCTTCCTCATTGCTCTTGTGTCTGCCTTCAGACCCTGATATTTCACGACTTTGTGTCTCTCTGTACACAAGACACTGTAGTCACTGGATGCGGTGATTTCAATGAGCACACCTGTAGAAGTATGTATTAGCAGTTTGTATATTAATATAATCTGTGATTTCACTAATGGTATGTTTTTCTCTCTCTCCCCACTTTCCCCACCCATCTTTTTTAATTTATTAATGTTATTTATTATTATGATTTAATAGGATCATAGGAAGTTACAAGACTATTGGCCCTGAGGCCCTTACAAGCCTACCTAAAAAATTAGCCCATGTTCTGACAAGTCAGCTCCCAATGCCCCTGTCCAGCAGGGACACAGGTAGAATCCCAGGGGTATATTTTCTGTTCTCCATCCAATTTATCCAGGTTGTGCTTAAAATGCGTTAATGAGGCACTCTGCTTGACATGGAGTGGGAGCCTATTCCACAGAAGGGGGAGTCTCTGGGACACAAATCTATCCCACCAACAAGTCCTGTTGATGTCACAGACCAGGTTGAGGTTGCGCGTATGAATTACTTGACTGGAGCTTGACTTGCGGATATGCAGCAGTCCCATCAAGGCGGGGTCTGAGTTTACTTTGTATGCCAGAATGAGGTCACCTCTGAGGAGTCTGTAGGAAACTGAATAGAGTGACAGGGCCTGTAGCCTATCTGTATATGGTAGATGTTTGAGGCCCTGGATTCTCCTGGTGAGGAACCTCTGTGGTCTCTCCAGCTGATGCATGTGCTTTGTGAGGTACATGCCGAAAGGGGCATTGTACTCAATTATGGGTCTTATAAGGGAAGAATACAGTGACATTATGGCCACTTTGCCCCTGCATGAGATACCTTTACTAATGAAGTGGGCCATGTAAAAAGCTTTCCATACAATGGAGGTATTATGGTGGTCAAAAGTCAGTTTGCTATCAACCTGGGTGCCCAAGTCCCTCATGACTGATTGCATGCTTAGGGCATTGTTATTAATGTGATAATTTGTCAGGCTGTCAATCTTCCCAAAGGGGATGATGGTGATGCATTTGTTGGCATTCAGTTTGAGGCCATGTTTCTGGAACCAGTCATATGCTTGGGTGAGACCCTCTTGGAGGATGCCCACATCACTGGGGGAACTGATGACAGCTCCCAGCTTGCAGTCATCTGCAAACCTGGTCAGCCATAGATCACTGGTTTTGGTCTGCACCTCAGAAAAGTATATCCCAAACAACAAGTCCCTCAAGAGAGAACTCTGGGGTACACCAGTCATTACAGGTTGACTGCTTGAGATGGCTTGCCCTATTTTGACTACATGGGTTCTACCAGTGAGCCAGTTTACTACCCATCTGGTAACATATGGATTGATGACTTGTTGAGAGAGTTTATCTATTATACCCAAATGGGGAATAATATCGAAGGCTTTAGCCAGTTCAGGGTAGGTGGTGTGTGCCATCTTCCCCTCGTCCATGGCTTTGGTAACTGTCTCAAAGAAGTCGACCAGTTTTAGCAGGCATTACCTCCCCTTGACAAAACTGGACTGTGTAGGACCAAGTGTTTGGAGGCTGCCAATGTCCTTGTTAATGAGGTCCATGATAATCCACTCCATGGCCTTGCAGATCAGGCTAGTTAGGCTGATGGGTCTATAATTTCCTGGATTGGTGGATGCTCCAACTTTGTGCAAAGGAATGACAGTGGCTGTCTTCCACTCGACTGGGATGAAGGTGGAGGCTGCATTTTTTTTGCCTTTGAGAGGGCAGTGATGATTTGCTCCCTAGAGATTAAGGGAGGGGAGCAGGTGCTGGGGATGTTATGATTTACTGATGGGGTAAGAGGGGCGAAGTTTTCACTGAAACTGTCTGCCAGCAAGTTGGCTATTTCTACGGCATTTGTGTATGTGGTTGTCCTTGACCACCAGTTCTGAGCAGATATGGGCACTTCCCTTGAGTTTGTGGACATTTGCAAAGAAAGCTTTGTGACTGTCTTTAGTAAATGTGGCCAGTTTGGACTCAAAGTTAATATTAATATTTTCTGTTAAACTAACTGTTTTGTTGGCTTTATGGGTTATTTCATACCAGCTTGCTGTTAACATACTGTTATGTTATTTAATATTGTGTTCCACATAATATACCATAATATGTATTTGGATTAATCAATATTATGATCCATTATGTTAATAGTAACATTGATCTGGTTATTACTAACCTTAACTTATGGTTATACTAATTTACTACTGAGTGACAAGGTAGGCTGGTTCCAGGTGATCCACCTACCTTGGCTCCTCCGGCCGTGGCACTGGGGACCAGCATGTCTGACACCCAGCCTAGCGGTGCCCCCTCTGCTGCCCCTGCACAACTTGTGGTGTGGGCTCATCCCCCCCTCTGGGAGCGGTGGTAGAGGGGGTGTTGTCACCTGTGAAGAACTGACAAGAGTGGTGCACAGGATTGTGTTCCATGGTTTTGTATGATGCCTGAGCTGAATGGAGGGCATGCTGGCCACTCTGGTGGGGCAGGGTCAACCTGGAGCCCAGCCTCCACCACTGCCACCCCAGGGGCAGTGAAGGAGCAGTGCCGACATTCCCATGGGGGGGACTTGAGTCATGCTGCTACCTTGTGGAGGTAATTGAGACTGGGATTCCACAACACCCTCCCCATCCAAGGTGTTCACCCCACCTCTTGTGTCACACACTATCCCTGTCTGCTGTCTTGTCTCTATTGTCTGTTTGTAAAAGCTTTCTCACCATCCCAACTTACCTCCTGCACATGCACCTATGTCTCTTTCCCAGCATTCCACTCTCCCCTTTCAAATAAAAAAAAAAAATGGGCACCTGTCCCAAAAAAAAAAAAAAAACTGTCCCATACATAGTTCTCAATTTTGCACATGTCCACTGGACACACATAATTTGGTCTGGGGTGACAGTCCAACTGTCAAAGTGCACAGTTGTTGCTGTACAAGAAATGGATAGCTATGTTTTTTCCTTACACCCTTCCTGCACATAACTACCTGCCTTTCACTATGTTTTTCCTCCTGCTTGCACCCCATTTCATTTCTGTCCTATCTATTGTTTTTTCTTTTCTTTAAAGATATTTTTGAACAATGCTGCACAATGCAGTGTAACATGCAATGCCACTAAGCTCAGCTAAACGGAACTATATTGACATATGTGTTTTAAATGACAATAAATACCTGTTCCCTATTTCGAACCCGAGACATCACATCTGCAGACCACTGCATTAACCTGCCATGCCACACATCTGTTCATAAAAAACGCTGGTTTAAGCAAAACATAGTAACTGCAAGTTACAGTAATTAAGCATGTGTAAGCAGAGCTGCCAGTAATGCCACGTCACACAAATGTGCTCAAAAAGTAATGGAAAAACTGGGAGTGTAATTTTGAGTCTGGTACAGGACTACATGACTAGAAAGCCAGACAAGCAATAATGGCTATAACTCAGGTCTCCAATAGCAGGTAAATGGGCACTTTTAACAGCAACATGTACAAGTATACCTGCTAAAACATTAATGGCAAAATACATGCTCAACTGAGACTGTGGTGGAGAAATACATCCTTATAAAGACAGACAGATACTAACGGACATAACAGAGGTATGCCACTGACTGTATGTGTGCATTTATACCTTCACAAGTAAACTTGTTGTAATAGTGACTCCTTAGCTGAGTCTGTTAAGTGCTGTGCTAACAGTAAGCTTTGTTGCACATGGTCCTGGGTTTAAATCCAGGAGTGTGTAGCATTTAAATTACATTATTGTGAAGCCATCAATGAATGACTGAGTCATGCACGCTTTATCCACACAATGCATTTCAAATTAAATATCTGCTTTTCACAGATGGAAGTCACAGGCCTGCAGATAGGAGCACACTTGACATATCCCTATAGCAGCACTATACGTGCGTAAAGTGTCAGGTCATGCATTAATATGCATTCACAGAGGATTTTAACATAGGTAATGCAAATGAGGCCCACTAATATCAGAGTGCAGCACACAATCATTTCATAATGATGCTACAGATTAGCACAGCTGCACAACTGACATACACATATGGAGGTTGTGCTAGTAACAAGGACTGCCAGGACACATGTTCCAGTGACTATCATAATGAAACACATGGCCTGAGAGTTGCCCAAATGGTTGACATAATGGTATAGTTAACCCCTATGTTCTCAAGGACACAACAAACATGTTGTCTAGTACTCTGTTAGCGATATTGTTGCCTAACATACTTACCTTAAACACATGCCTTAATTTGCAGTGGAATGGGTACCCTCACTCTGCCTCTGCCTCTACAACAAGGCTCCCACAGATACTCCTACAGCTTGTTGTCCTCCAACATGTTGACACTCTCTGCCTGTGCCTTCACTATGTAAAGGTTTCTGCTACAGACCTACCCTCTGTGACAATGTAGTTTCTTCACTCCAGTAATGTCCAGCACAAAATATCATAAGGGGCTTCTAATCTACATGAAGGCCTTATATCTTGCTCAGTGCTGCATGTCATTGTCTGATTATACTGAAAACCAGCTGTATTGGCTGCAATTAGCATTTCAGAACCACAGATTGGCTAAGAGCCAGTCACCTGGTAATGAGAATCATGTTAGAAAGGCAAACAGCTGGCTAGGAGAACCAGTCTGTATGAGATTTTCTTCAGACAGTAAATGTGTTATATATCTGCACATATCAACAGAGGAGTATTGCACTCTATCAGGTATGTAACCTTTTTGTTTACAAAATGATGCATACGTATGAATATCCTGAGGGGGAATGGGGCTTACAGCATTAAACCTTTCTTAGAACAGTAATGGTGTCATGTCATTGATCTCCAGATTTGTTACACCTACAGAGGACGTACAGTACATCAAGGTTGGAATGTTTTTTTGTCAATGTGGCAGACTGGTCTTGTGGGAATGTCCCTTTATAGTGGTTGTAATACCACACTATTATTTGTTTGGCACTGTTGTTTTGACATATTATCAGGAAGTTGCCCCTGGGCGACACACTAGAATGGACTCCTGTGTTGGGTGTATGATCATACAGCAGTAAATGTCATGGTACACATGGGAATAGCTGACTATCACTAGTATCTTAGTTGTATCCACATGGCTAGTATGTTTGTACACTGTGGAATATGACATGTGTGATGAAGCAGTATTGGAAAGAGTAGTGGAAGCTAGGTTAAGAAGGGAGGTGATAAATAGTGATCAGCAGTATGATTTCATGCCAGCAAAGAGCATTACAGATGCGATGTTTGCTATGAGAGTGTTGATGGAGAAGTACAGAGAAGGTCAGAAGGAGTTGCATTGTGTCTTTGTGGACTTAGAGAAAGCATATGGCAGGGTGCCTAGAGAGGAGTTGTGGTTTTGTATGAGGAAGTCGGGAGTGCCAGACAAGTATGTAAGAGTGGTACAGGATATGTACGAGGGTAGTGTGACAGCGGTGAGGTCTGCGGTGGGAGTGACAGATGCATTTAAGGTTGAAGTACGATTGCATCAAGAATCAGCTCTGAGACCTTTCTTATTTGCAATAGTGATGGACAGGTTGAGAGATGAGATCAAACAGGAGTCCCCGTGGACTATAATGTTTGCAGATGACATTGTGATCTGTAGTGAGAGTAGGGAACAGGTGGAGAAGACCCTGGAGATGTGGAGATATGCTCTAGAGAGAAAGGAATTAAGCTCAGCAGGACTAAGACAAAATATATGTGTGTGAATGAGAGGGAGGATAGAAGAATGGTGAAGATGCAGGGAGTAGAGGTGGTGAAGCTGGATGAGTTTAAATTCTTGGAATCAACAGTTCAGAGTAATGGTAAGTGTGGAAGAGAGGTGAAGAAGAGAGTACAGGCAGGATGGAGTGGGTGGTGAAGAGTGTCAGGAGTGATTTGTGACAGACGAGTACCAGTAAGAGTCAAAGGGAAGATGTACAAGAGAGTAGTGAGACCAGCTATGTTATATGGGTTGGAGACAGTGGCATTGACTAAAAGGAAGGAGTCAGAGCTTGATGTGGCAGAGATGAAGATGTTAATATTTGCACTGGGTGTGACAAGGATGGACAGGATTAGGAATAAGTATATTAGAGGGTCAGCCCAGGTTGGAAGGTTTGGAGACAAAGCCAGAGAAGCAAGATTACGTTGGTTTCGACATGTGCTGAGGAGGGATGCTGGGTATATTGGGAAAAAGATGCTAAGGATGAAGCTGCCAGGTAACAGGAAAAGAGGAAGGCCTAAGATAAGGTTTATGGACGTGGTGAGAGAGGACATGCAGGTGGTTGGTGTGACAGAGCAAGATGCAGAGGACAGGAAGAAATGGAAACAGTTGATCCACTGTGGCGACCCCTAACGGGAGCAACCAAAAGAAGAAGAAGAAGAAGATGAAGCAGTAGATAATGCAAGCCATTCTGTTCTTGCTGTATCTATACATTGTGTACTTAAAGATATGTGATCCTAACATGTGTTCTCATTTTGTTGCCTTTCAAGAAACATGTATGCCAGACACCGTTCACCTTTTATGGATGCTGAGAATTATATAATCCAGGAAGGCCTCCATTAACACCACAAACTCCTACTGTCAAGGAGGAGAAAAATCAGGGAACAGTGGGCAGCACTGGGAGCTGACCTTGCCCATGATGTGAATGCCGTAGGTCACCAGAGCAGGACATATGAACAGTTTCAACACCGTGCCACAGATATGATTAATGCTGCATGCAGAACAGCAGTAGATGTGGCAAGGGATTATGGAGTCACTGGTGGAGGATCTGCAGCAGAACAACCACTCTCAGCCACTGAGGAATTCCTGGCAAACCTAGGAACACACGACAGCTCCCAGGCTTCCATCACACCATATATCGTCAATGTGGGTGCCACAGTTTCCACACCAGAGAAGCATCCAGATAGGCTTAGTTTGATCAGCATTGGAATACTGTAGCATTCAGTGTGTCAGGGTGTAGATACTTTTACATGGGTGTTAGGTGTTTGTTTTATGGGGGGGAGTTTAACTACAGTATGAAGTGCATGTTCAGATTTTGACCAACATAACAATTAACAAAGTAACTACTGTAAATGTGAGATACATGGAGATATTACCCTCTTATAGTGCAACCTGTGGTGGTATTTACATTACCTGCCCCTCAACGTTTCACAGGTCCCTCAAGAATTGGACAAGGCTGTAGTTCTGCTCCTGGTAAGCACAACACTGTTTTGTTACAGATGTAGATTTACTGCAATGTATTCCCTAAAGTGTCATCCCAGGCCTGCTGGCTGGATTGCTGTACTGTCAGCATGATTTCCAACTGCACAGATATTTTCTGACTGTACGCACTTTAGAATCATACTTACACTTTGTGGGTGTGACCACACTGATAGATGTGACAGTATTGACAGGACATTACAGATTGCCATATGTGTCAACTGTGCAGAGTTTTGACAAATGCCAACAGTGTACCTCATTGTTACTGATGAGATTGCTGTGTAAAGAGCTTTTAGTTACAAGTAACTACAGATGTTTTTGGGAAACGTAATGTCCTCATGTCCTACTATATGAAGTTGGGGGTTAAATAGGTCTGTAATAGTGACACCAGCATTTTCAGCTTTACATGTATTGCAGCATAGTACTGCAGAGCATAGTAGTGCAGGTATTAATGTACCGCTTTTCCCTTTCTTAACACAGGTGACCGGGGTGGGGAGGGTTGGTCTCTGACCCCTACATAACCTGATGTCAATGTCTCTCAAAATTCTGGTGGCCAAAGGGAGGCACAGGTTGGAGTTTCAGGGGCTGAATATGTCCCAGAGGTTTATGTCCCTCTTCTGCCTTCATTATCACCACACACAGTCATTTTGCTTTTATATACCCAGTTCCCAAGGCTACAGATACTGGACAGTCAGAAGTGGGGACATTGAAAAGGAAAGTGTGGCAACTATGGCTCCAGTGAGTGTAAACACTGGCCATAGCCAGAGATCTAGTAAGGTTCCACACAGTTGGATTGATAGGGATGCTCGTAGGAGGCCTTCTGTCCTTCCACCACCTGTTGCAAGTGTGTCATCATAGGTCACTCAATGTATGTTTTGGGCCATCATGGAGGCACAGGCACATTCCAAAAAGAACTCCAGATCAATGCTCAGAGTTATGGATGCAGCACAGTCTTATATTCATGACTGCCTCCACCACATTGTAGATACCCTGGATCAGTTCACTGATGCAGTGGAAAGAAGGTGGTCTGAGCAGATTGCAGAATATCTGTCTTGGAATGCACATTGTCTGTGATGGAACTTCTGGTTTGAGTTGAGCATCAGACTCATGGATGTAGGTCAGCAACTACATCTGCTGAAAGTCCATGTGGCCATGCTCAGTCACACTTCAGTAGTGGCAGTACATCCAGTGTTCCAGAGACGAGTGTGCTGTCCACACCATGATGTGGCAGGCCATAGGCTCATAATCCTGGACCTTCCCATGGAGGACATGGTCCCAGCAGACAGCAGTCACCATCAGGTACTAGCACCACTTCTGACCTTGCCCATGGAGGTGCCAGTGCAAAGCCTGGCAAAGCCAGTTCCTGTGTTTGAGGGTGGAGACAGTGAACTGTCAGCTCTACCATGCATGGTTCCCAGCTGTCCAACATACACACATTTAGGGCTAGCACTGAGCTTGACTGTGTTTACGCACACACTCACACACCACTGTCAAATTCAGGTCACCTACAGACACACACTTAACATTTCCAAGGTCCAGCTTGCCTGTTTGCCTTCTTGACTCACACACATGATTTCAACCTGTTGGGTTAGCCTAGGCCTCCTGCACTTCAACACAATACCCTGTGCAAGTGGCGATACCTGTGCCAAATCCCTGTCATTATCATCATTGATGCAGGGAAATGAAGCTATGCACAGGGTGACTATATAAATTAATATGTAATTATGTAATGCAGTGTTGCTTTGTCATGCCACGTGTACTCGTCAATGATGGATACTGTAATACTGTATGCTGACATCTGTAATGGATAAGCAGCATAATTTTGTGTACCTTATGTTGTATAATGTTGTAATGGCTGTATACATACACAATGAAAGGTGTGTCACAAACCTGTTTATGGTTCATTTTCAAGAGTCTGTAAGGGACACCTATGGAATCACAATAGCAATAAACCCATAGATGTTACAGCACATGATGGAATGTCAGCACAGAAGACATATGTCTCCAGCAAGGTACAGCAGTACAGGTGCACAGCTCCATAAGGTCACATGTGTATAACAGGCTAACAAGGACAATAGTGTCATTCAGCCTACTCATGCATCCCTCATCTATGAAATGCCTGTTACCCTTGATAAGTGTCACCAGGGTTTCTAGACCTAACACATCTACAAGCTGTGGTGATAGAGATGACCCATCTACAAATTCCCAGTATCCATTACAGATATTTGTCCTACACCAGTTATGATTGTCTTGTTCTGCATCCCATTGTGTAACTTGCACATGATGTGCATTACAGCAGTTATGATTGTCTTGTTCTGCATCCCGTTGTGTAACTTGCACATGATGTGCGTTACAGCAGTTATGGTTGTCTTGTTCTGCATCCCGTTGTGTAACTTGCACATGATGTGCGTTACACCAGTTATGATTGTCTTGTTCTGCATCCCGTTGTGTAACTTGCACATGATGTGCGTTACACCAGTTATGATTTTCTTGTTCTGCATCCCGTTGTGTAACTTGCACATGATGTGCGTTACACCAGTTATGATTGTCTTGTTCTGCATCCCGTTGTGTAACTTGCACATGATGTGTGTTACACCAGTTATGATTGTCTTGTTCTGCATCCCGTTGTGCAACTTGCACATGATGTGCGTTACAGCAGTTATGATTGTCTTGTTCTGCATCCCGTTGTGTAACTTGCACATGATGTGTGTTACACCAGTTATGATTGTCTTGTTCTGCATCCCGTTGTGTAACTTGCACATGATGTGCGTTACAGCAGTTATGATTGTCTTGTTCTACATCCCGTTGTGTAACTTGCACATGATGTGCGTTACAGCAGTTATGATTGTGTTGTTCTGCATCCCATTGTATAACTTGCACATGATGTGCGTTACAGCAGTTATGGTTGTCTTGTTCTGCATCCCATTGTGTAACTTGCACATGATGTGTGTTACACCAGTTATGATCGTCTTGTTCTGCATCCCATTGTGTAACTTGCACATGATGTGCGTTACACCAATTATGATCGTCTTGTTCTGCATCCCATTGTGTAACTTGCACATGATGTGCGTTACACCAATTATGATTGTCTTGTTCTGCATCCCGTTGTGTAACTTGCACATGATGTGCGTTACAGCAGTTATGGTTGTCTTGTTCTGCATCCCGTTGTGTAACTTGCACATGATGTGCGTTACACCAGTTATGATTGTCTTGTTCTGCATCCCGTTGTGTAACTTGCACATGATGTGCGTTACACCAGTTATGATTTTCTTGTTCTGCATCCCGTTGTGTAACTTGCACATGATGTGCGTTACACCAGTTATGATTGTCTTGTTCTGCATCCCGTTGTGTAACTTGCACATGATGTGTTACACCAGTTATGATTGTCTTGTTCTGCATCCCGTTGTGCAACTTGCACATGATGTGCGTTACAGCAGTTATGATTGTCTTGTTCTGCATCCTGTTGTGTAACTTGCACATGATGTGCATTACAGCAGTTATGGTTGTCTTGTTCTGCATCCCGTTGTGTAACTTGCACATAATGTGTGTTACACCAGTTATGATTGTCTTGTTCTGCATCCCGTTGTGTAACTTGCACATGATGTGCGTTACAGCAGTTATGATTGTCTTGTTCTACATCCCGTTGTGTAACTTGCACATGATGTGCGTTACAGCAGTTATGATTGTGTTGTTCTGCATCCCATTGTATAACTTGCACATGATGTGCGTTACAGCAGTTATGGTTGTCTTGTTCTGCATCCCATTGTGTAACTTGCACATGATGTGTGTTACACCAGTTATGATCGTCTTGTTCTGCATCCCATTGTGTAACTTGCACATGATGTGCGTTACACCAATTATGATCGTCTTGTTCTGCATCCCATTGTGCAACTTGCACATAATGTGAGTGACACCAGTTATGATCGTCTTGTTCTGCATCCCATTGTGTAACTTGCACATGATGTGCATTACACCAGTTATGATCATCTTGTTCTGCATCCCATTGTGTAACTTGCACATGATGTGCGTTACACCAGTTATGATCGTCTTGTTCTGCATCCCGTTGTGTAACTTGCACATGATGTGCGTTACACCAGTTATGATCGTCTTGTTCTGCATCCCATTGTGTAACTTGCACATGATGTGCGTTACACCAGTTATGATTGTCTTGTTCTGCATCCCGTTGTGTAGCTTGCACATGATGTGTGTTACACCAGTTATGATCGTCTTGTTCTGCATCCCGTTGTGTAACTTGCACATGATGATCCCATTGTGTAACTTGCACATGATGTCGTTACACCAGTTATGATTGTCTTGTTCTGCATCCCGTTGTGTAACTTGCACATGATGTGCGTTACACCAGTTATGATTGTCTTGTTCTGCATCCCGTTGTGTAACTTGCACATGATGTGCGTTACACCAGTTATGATTGTCTTGTTCTGCATCCCGTTGTGTAACTTGCACATGATGCGTTACACCAGTTATGATTGTCTTGTTCTGCATCCCGTTGTGTAACTTGCACATGATGTGTGTTACACCAGTTATGATTGTCTTGTTCTGCATCCCGTTGTGTAACTTGCACATGATGTGCGTTACAGCAGTTATGATTGTCTTGTTCTGCATCCCGTTGTGTAACTTGCACATGATGTGCGTTACACCAATTATGATTGTCTTGTTCTGCATCCCGTTGTGTAACTTGCACATGATGTGCATTACACCAGTTATGATTGTCTTGTTCTGCATCCCGTTGTGTAACTTGCACATGATGTGCGTTATGATTGTCTTGTTCTGCATCCTGTTGTGTAACTTGCACATGATGTGCATTACAGCAGTTATGATTGTCTTGTTCTGCATCCCGTTGTGTAACTTGCACATGATGTGCGTTACACCAATTATGATTGTCTTGTTCTGCATCCCGTTGTGTAACTTGCACATGATGTGCGTTACACCAGTTATGATTGTCTTGTTCTGCATCCCGTTGTGTAACTTGCACATGATGTGCATTACACCAGTTCTGATTGTCTTGTTCTGCATCCCGTTGTGTAACTTTCACATGATGTGTGTTACACCAGTTATGATTGTCTTGTTCTGCATCCCATTGTGTGACTTGCACATGATGTGTGTTACAGCAGACATATGCTTCACATGCATGGGGAGCCTTTTACATATAGGGTGTAGTATCTGTGTTACATACTTGTCTTTCCAGCATGTAGTATTTATACCACCGTGATGGTGTAGGTGTATTGAACATGTAATACATGTATTAGTTCTGTCTTGGATACACAGGAGGTACACAGTGGGATCTGTCACTACCCGTATGGCAGCCCTACACATCTCCTCCAAAGCATGTAGAAGACAGACTACACATGTATGCTCTTGACAGGGACTGCATCGGACATGTTATCTGCAATGTGTATTGATTTACCATGGAACCTGTGTGGCTGCTATAGTTGTAAGATATGCCTGTGTAGTGGCATAGCAGACATGACATTGCACTCAATGATTGGTGTGATGAGTGCCAAATACAGTATAACAGTGACAGTCTGGGATTTACATGTCATACTTTCTGTAAAGGTTGTACAAAATTGAATGTAACACCACATCTTACTGACCAGTGAAAGTCAAAGGCTACATTACTCTCTGTGTCCATAAGTCCATGAGTAATGGCTCAACTGTGTGTGGTGTGAGGACACTACTGTATTTTTCAGGAGTAGATGATTTCCCAAAGGTTAGTATTGTGCAGTCATTTGCATTTACTATTTGTCAGTGGCTCTGACAACAACTGAATGTGTATCTCAGGCCATCCTGGATAACTGTTGGTTCTACATGGGATTCAGTGATAGTTCCTAATATGCAATCATCTGCTAATGTAGTCAGTCAGAGGTCACTGACAGTGGCTGTGACTGCAGAAAGGGGTATTGCCACAAGGGATACTCCATTAATGATGTCTGAGGGAAGTCCACTGGTGACTGGCTTCATTGTAGAGTAGGTCTATCCAATGCTATCTTCCCAGATTATGACTATCAGACATTTAAGTATCTACCAGCTGACATGCCATTCTGTAAATAACCTACACAGTTTTTAACAAGGCCTAGTAGTCTAATATTGTCAAACACCTTGTCAGACCATGATAGGTAGAGTGAGTCACATTCCTGTCATCCATTACATAGTGTAACACTCAATGAGGTACACCATTTAGGGTAGGTAGGTATGATCTGCCCTTGAGCAAAACAAACTGTGCTTGGTCCAGTGTCAGTAGGTGCACAACATTGTTACTGATTGTATCCATGCTAACTCCTTTCATGGCTTTACATATCAGATGACTGAGAGATCTGGGGACACTGCTTGGCACTGCATGCTACTTGTCCTTTGTGCAGCTATGTATTGCAGTTACTTCCATCATGTTCCAAGAAAAAAGTAATCCAAGGTGTCTGTACAGAACACAGACAAACAATGGAGGGAACTGTAATATGTATACCCTGTGAAGGTAAGGTGGGAGGCTTTACACAGGTATTCTGCAGATGGACACTACTGAGGCAGTGTGTACTGAAAGGACATAATTACCTTGTGAAGAATGCAGAAAGCAGGGGAGTCCCCTGAATTGCTGGTGCCTAGCTACTACTACTACTGCTGGTCTCACCACAACCACTTTGTTATGGGATACCATGCTCCAATACTTTGTCTATCATCACACACAAAATGTTACTTCTAAGCTCATGATGAGAAGCAGGACACAGCCTGTTTGTTCATCCACATGGTTGTTGCACATCATGAAAGGCTATGTAGGCTTCACATACCCTCATTCAGGTAGATGCCTTGATTAGTGTCCTCAGTAATCAGTTGGCATTTGCATGTATTATGCCTTCTGTACCAGGGTTGGTGGTATGTCATTAGGGAACTGACCAGATGGTGATTAGGAGCAAAGCTGCAGCATCACTACATAATGTGCAATGTCCAGTGACATAGATGTTTAGGCTTGCTGGAACAAGCAGCACAGCAGTGGTGATCCATCTTAGGTGACAGTTTCACAGCACTTCATGCATCCTGCCCTTCAACATATTAAAGGTGGAGATCTGCATGACATGGCTGTGAGGCCTACTGCAGAGGACTGGCCACCTTTGGCCAAAGTGTGTCCATCTGCTACATGTCTTAGGTATGTCATATTGTACAGTTATGTACCCAGAGCCCATGTCTGTTCCCACATCATGTCGCACACTAACCATTTGTTGTGTGGTTGCTTGACAGGCATTGTATGCTTGGAAGGCCAGTGTAATGTCAGCAAAGTTGAAGGAGTCCTCTGTGCAAGCACGGGCATCCACTTCTTCACTGCAAGGTGTACCTACAAACACTGTGTTTCAGTCTGTCAATCCCAAGGGTGTGGCAGCATGACCCTAAATTTGCAGGACATGGACAGTGTCACATTTGTAGGTACGGTATTGGGACCATGCCTAATGAAAGGATTATGGTCGATTCAAGGTCCACATGGCTGGCAAAGCATTGTATGGCTCTCTATCAGGTGCTGTGTTACGTTGGGGACCTACATAAAGGTGACATGTTACAAGTCACCATCTTTCATGACACTGCCTAATGATGGCGTACTATGACATACACACAAGCATGACTGTATCGGTAATGGCACTATCAATGACTGATGATGAGATGTGGAAAGTGTACCCACCCGTCTACTCCTATGCACACAAGCACAACATGTGACAGATGTGACTGTACTTCAAACCTTGATTCCATGGTGTATTACACAGCAGTCAGTACATATGGCAATGAGCCTTTTCCCAACATGGACAGCTCACCTCCTGCACTACCCATACCTACATTACAGACCTACAGGTGTGCAGCTCCTTACCAGACATATTCCCAAACAACAGACACCTCAAAAAATTATACCTCTGGAGAGCACAATACACATAACAGTGCATGCACCACTGTCTCACCGGTGACACACCTGAGGCAAAACAAAAGCAAACCTATTATTCATAGGTGAGTACATCTTGAGACACATTGATGTCTGTGTCATCAGGCTACATATGGGAAATGTCACAGTTAACTGTTTGTGGGTTGACACGATAAGCCATACCATACAGTGCCAAAACTCAAGGAATATCAGATGACATAATAATGACATCATATTTCATGCAGGTGTGTACGACTAGGGACATATGTCACCGGACTGTATGCAGACACATGACTGAGCTTAGACACATTGTGTCTCTTGCAGGTATGCCCTTAGCTTTCTGCTGCATTTCACCCTCACCTAGGATGATGGCTCAATACACACAGAAAATAATGGATGTCAATAATTGCCTTAGTGTGTGGTGTCATTGTAAGGGCATCCACTGAATGTCTGCCTGGGATGACTTGCTCAACAGATGTCAAGGCTTTGTTAGAGATAGTTTTCATCTTTCACCCCTGGGATTTTGAGTACTGGACAAGCCTGCTGACACCACCACAGTGCATCTTATAGGCACTGTCTGAAGGGAGAACTTTCCATTGAGAACACCATCATCATACAACATCGTGATTATGCTGCTACATGCTGGGAATGGCAACATGAACCCCACTCTGTGGAAGGTGTCCCCACCTTGGAATATGCAGACATTTGTGCAGTCAAAGGCACCTAGTTCAGGCTGTGGATAGCACCACAGCCATACCAGACTACACATCCTTCCACATGTTCATACCTCAAACTGACAGTGTGCAAGGTAATGCAGGTGGTGCATGCATGCTCATTAAGGATAGATACAGATCCAGATTTAGTTAAACACTATGCTTTCATGGAGACACTGCAGGTGCTATTCACTGCTGGAAGGGCACCTAATTAAGCCATTGCTCTGTGAATCCAGACACCCACTGTGCTTATTTGAATGTATGTGTGTCTATCAAGATATATCAGTACACCATGGTTTGGGGTGGTATTAAGTGACCACTACTGTATTGCTTAGTTGTGCTGAAGCTCACTTGCACAAAGGTTAGTCCATGTCTTGAACTACAATGCCCTGCACCAGTGGCATGACATCGCCACAAGGGGAGCCAATGTAGTGCATCATGTGTTTCCCTGTATGGGTGACCACTGCAGCCTTCCACTATAAAGTCCTCCCTGGTGAGATCTGACTACAGAACTGCCCCATTAAAACTATCAGACCTAACCCACCCTTGCAGAAAATACTGAAATATACCTCAACAAAGCAATATTTTACCTCCTATGGGATGGTTTACATAGTGTGACTGCACCTGCCCCCTCAGATGGGACAGACAAGTATGCAGAGCTCTACACCAGTACATTATGTAAACAGCAGTACCACTGTATAGACTCAGCTGTACCTGACAGGAGGAACATGAACTCCTCATGTCACAGCAAATGTGCATGGTGGACAGTTGCCATTAGCAGGCCATATAATAAGTGGTGGACATTGCTGTGTGGCAGTTGGGGTGAGGGTACCCCTGAAAATGAAGGTACAACCTCCTTAGCTAAAACAAGCACATAGTGTTGTTGTGACATAATGTAGAAATAGTATGCGACTGCATTAGCCTACCCCAAAAAGCAGAACCACAATGCACAGTGTAGTTGCATGTGTAACCTCAGAGGACAGGCCCAGATGTTGGTGAACTCATACTTAGTGGTACCACATATAATGGGTCTGTACTCATAGCTAGCCTGTTGTACCACAGGTTCTGCATCAACTTCAAGCCCCTATCCCCACCACATTTGTCACATGACATTCCTACAACCTGTCCCATACCTTACATATCTACAGAGCAGGTTGTAACTGTCCTCACTGTGGGGAATACACAGCATCTATGGGACATGCTAACATCCCAGTCTGTGTCCTACATGGAATCCAACAAGGATTACTAACACCATTGGAAACTCCTTGCAATCATAGTGTAACCACAGGCTGAATTCCAGCTGACTGGACAACAGCAATTGTTATCCCCTTGCACAGAGGTGGTGCAGCCACCGACCACTGGAACTATAAAACTATTGGCCTGAGTAGCCATATCTGTACACCAGTGGGGCAAATCATCATGGAGCTGATCAGCAACATTTGTGATCTACAGACAGTTGACTGTACACAGTTTGGTGTTCTGATGGGGATATCATGGCTGCTAAACATGGTGGACATGTCCAAGGCAGTCACCAAGGACCTGGGTGAGGGGACATTAGGACATACAACCCCCTGGACATAGCCAAGCCATGTGACTCTATCCCCCACTCAGGCATCATTGACAAAAGCACCCACTTAGAGATCCATGGTAATATCATTATAGTGATCACTAAGTGGTTCATTGATGCCACACATGCTTAAAATAGGGAAATCCGCCTCCAGTAGCTGATCTGTAAGCAGTGTTCAACAGAGCACAGTCCTGGGTCCTGTATTGCTTGGAATCCATTTATCCATGATACATGCTGGAGGGATAGATTCCTGTCCCAGAGACTTCCCATACTCTGGAACAGACTACCTATCTATGTCAAACAGAGCTCCTCATTAGCACTCTTCAAGAAAAATCTTGATGATTGGATGGGTAATAGGAAATTCACCCTGGGGATCACTTCTGTGGTTTTGCTTGACAGGGGCACAGGAAAATAATTTTCTTGGGTGGCGAAAGCCAGGGTACATTTTTGGCTAGGCTTGTATAGGCCCTAGGGCCAATAGCCTAGTACCAACCTATGAACCTATGAACCTATACAAGTGAATACTGCATGTCTGTAGCTAACAATGTTGGATGATGCCTGCAAACTGCAAGTGGTCATAGACTCTGTGAGTTATGTCAATATCCTACAAGGGGGTATTTATTTATTTATTTATTTATTGACATTTGTTGACCGGGTTAGTCCAACTGGGATTTTGTCCCATTTTCAGTTGAGACCCGAGGAGAAAAGCACCAGATAACACTACAGTAGTATACAGGCATAGCAAACAATATAAATAAAACTAGTCATTACAGTAGTAATACAAAAAACAAAACAATACAGTAGTAAATAATAAACAAAACAACATTAACAATAGTTAAATGACAGCACAAGGTTTTTTTTATGCTATGTAACTGTACTGGTGTGGATAGAGTTCAGAAGTATGACAAGGATAGATGGGGTGATTCCAATGTTGGGGGAGGAGAGAAATTATGTAGGGTCATAGCAGGGGCAAATTCTGGAATTGAGTAAATGAGTCTTTAGTTTTGTTTTAAATAGTGGGGTGTGAGAGATTGAGTGAATGTCAAGGGGTAGTTTGTTCCAGGCTTGGGCCACAGAGTGTTTGTAGAGTACCTTACCTACTGACTTATTTGTGTGGTAAATATCAAGCAATTGTTGATTAGAGGTGCGGAGGGGTTGGGATGGGGTGTAGACAGAGACAAGGAGAGATAAGGATGGACAGTAAGATGGTTTAAAGAGCACAGAGTGCAACATGTGAAATTGATAGAGATGTAGTAGTTGTGGGAGTTCTAGCCATTGTAGATACTTCAAAGCAATGCAGTGGTGTGTGTTGTTTGGGGAGTTGGTGATGAATCTGGCTACTTTGTGGTAGGATTGCTGGAGTTTATTCAGGGTAGTTTTTTGGATATTTGTGAGAACTGGAGCAGCATAGAGGAGCGAGGGGAGGAGGAGTGCTTGTCCTAGGGTGAGTCTAGCTTCGGGACTGAGATATTTTTTTGTTTTGGTATAATACACCTAATTTCTGATGTGTTTTCTTTATACATTGCTGTATGTGTTGATTGAATTTTAATTCGTCGTCGATAATGAATCCAAGGAGTTTTGTGTGGGTGTCAGGTAGGATAGCTGTGTTATTGCATGACTTAATGACAAAGGAGGATTTATGATGATTAAGAGAGTGGGGTAGGAAGAGTAAGAGTTTGGTTTTAGTAGGACTGAGAATCAGTAAGTTTTCTGAAAGCCATTGTTCAGTGGATAGTAGAGCTGTTTGGGTTAGGGAGTGCAGGTCAGAGATGTTGTTGGCTGTAGAAATGATTGTGGAGTTGTCTGCATATTGTATAAGTGAGGACTGATGGCATGAGGTGAAAAGGTCATTGGTGAAGATGTTGAATAAGAGGGGACCCAAGATGGAACCTTGTAGCACACCAGTAGAGAGCGGTAAGAAGGGAGAAGGGGAAGGGGAAGAGAGCCATTTAACTGATTGTTTGCGTTCAGACAGATAGCTAGCAAACCAGTTGAGGGTGGGGGGTGGAGAGGTGAAAGTTAGTGAGTGGATGCGGCACTGTATCAAAAGCTTTGGAGAGGTAAAGAAAGAGACAGGAAGTAAGTTTATTGTTGTCCAGAGATTCTGCTATGGTGTGAGTGAAGGATAGTAGAGCAGTAGTTGTGCTGTGATAGGGGCGAAAGCCATGTTGGGTAGGGGTGAGTAAGTTTTGATTGAGAAGGTGATTCATAAGTTGAGTGTGGATGCATTTTTCGAGTATCTTAGATAGTGGGGACAGAATGGCAATGGGTCGGTAGTTTGAAGGGTCAGTGGAGTTACCTCCTTTGTGGAAAGGGATAGTGTAGAAGGATTTCCAAAGGGTAGGAACAGAAGATTCTTGCATAGATCTATTTATTAATATTGTTACTGGGTAGGCAATAGAGTCAGATGCGAGTTTAAGGAAGGTCGGAGGTAATCTGTCAGTGGAGGGGGAGCATGGTTTGAGTTTGAGCAGTAGAGATCTGATGTAGGAAATGGGCACATGCTTGAAGTAAAAGGGTGAAGTGTTGGGGGTGGGTGAGGGGACAGGTACTGAGGGAGAGGTGGATTGAGAGGGTAGAAGATTTTGTATGGAGGAGATAAAATGTGAGTTAAGTAGGGTAGCTGTTTCCTCGTGAGTTGTGTTTGGGTAGGGTGAGGGGTTAGAGGGATTACCAGGGTAGAGGATGCTGTTGAGTGTTGTCCGAATTTACGAGGGTTTGATTTATATTTGTTCTGCCCTGAGCTATAGAATGACTTCTTGTCTGTTATTACCTGTTTTTTAGCAAGATTGCGTAGTTGTTTGTATTTGAGTGGAAGAGGTGTTTGTTTGGATTTGCTCCAGGCTTTCCAGAAACTGTCTCTTTGTTTCATGATGGACTTAGTTTCATTTGAAAGCCAGGGAGCATGATTGGATTTCACTAGAATCTTCCTAGAGGGAGCTAGGGAGTCTAGAGTATTTAGGAAGATGTTGTTAAAAGTGTTAACAGAATCATTTAGAGGAAGTTGTTTAAGGATGGACCAGTCAATGTTTTGTAGTATAGAGTTAAACTGTAAAGGATTAAATATAGACAGTTTTCTGCAGTCTTTGAAAAGGTGGGGTTTAAGTGTGAGAGTTGTATCTTAGAATGGAGGTAGGAAGATGGTCACTAAGTGAGTCTGATAGGGTTGTGGGCTGGTGGTAGTGATGGAGGGTGTTGAGGAGAATCCAGTCTATTATAGAGCTGGAGGCTGAGGCTTTGTGGAAGTGAGTTGGGGTGGAAATGAGTTGGTGGAAACCATGAAGGTGAATGCTATGTAAGGGAGAGTCAGTAGATAGTTTTGCCCAGTCTATATTGACGTCACCAAGAATGAGTGTTTCATAGGGTATGTTGAGGGTGAACCAGGATAAGATGTTTTCCAGTATGGGTATATTGTTGCCAGGAGGAATATAAATGGAAGCTACAGCTAGATTTTTGTGTGCGTTCAAATGGATATTTAGGATGAGAAGTTCAGCAGGGTGGAAGCTGGGAATAGATATTGGGTAAGGTGATATGTTAAGGGTGTTAGAGTAGAGGATGGCTATGCCACCACCTTTCTTTGAAGGTCTGTCAGAGCGGTAGATGTTATAGCCAGGAGGAAGAATTTCACTGTTACAGATATGTGGCTTGAGCCATATTTCAGATAGGGATAGGATGTGAGGGGTTTTGAAAGCAATCCATGAGTGTAGCTCAGTAGTTTTATTGGCTAAGCTTTGAATATTCAGTGAATAGAAGGTTAGGGGTTTACATGGAGGTGAGTTATGAGATAGGGGTTGTATTGATGAACAAATGCCTGTTGGCATACTAATGGCTATAAACTCCATGCAAATATATATGCAGTATCATTTCCATCGGTAACACCTATGTCCCTGGTAAGTAGCACATCAGTCGCAACATGTGATGTACATATACAGGGGTGATAGACCTGGGCACACAGGTTTACACCTAATGTACCTGAGATCACCATGTCTCCCCAGTGGTAAGATGGGAATCATATGTCATAACTGAGGGCACATTCACTTGAAATTGCCACACTCATAACCTCCATGTACTCTTCCCTCAGCATGCCAATATGTGAGTGCAATGGGCATTTGGTAATGTACCTTTCCAACACTACTGGCAACTGCACACAACAAAATGGTCCCTCACAAGGGAACTTCATGTCTTCAGTATCTGTTCAATGGGCTTCATCTGAAATCAGCGGTCATTGTAGCCTGTGGCATATAGACTAATCAGAGGTATTCTCTGCCTTGCATATGGGGCAATGTGTGACCTTGCTTGATTGGAAATGCATATCTGTGGGTGGCATGGTACATGAATTACTCATGCTGATGGGAGAGATCTGTCTGGGAGACTTTAATACACCTTTGAAACAGAATCCTGCCTAATGGCAAACAGAGCACCTCAGTGGACCTCATCAGATGCCATCTGTATGATTGGCAGGGTGACCGTCACCTCACAACAGGGCTTCTGCCTGTGTCTCTTGTGGACAGGGGCAGCATGTGCTGATCATGTAAACAAGGGTATACACTTGTCTAGGATTGTGAGGACTGTAGGGCCATTATGCTACTAAAGTTCAAAGATCCTATGATTTCATAAACTGATGTAAAATGCTTTGACAGCCACACACACACACACACACACACACGCACACACACACACACACACACACACACACACACACACACACACACACACACACACACACACACACACACACACACACACACACACACACACACACACACACACACACACCTAGTTACACTGAGGATAGCACCACTTCCAATTACTGTTTATGGGACATGGCACAGCACACATTCACTGCAAGTTGGCTGCCTGTAAATTACAACACTTACCTATCTAATGGTACACACTACAGATCACCATACATGATGCACGTGCTACTTCTTAAGTCTACTATTACTTTCTCTTTAGGACATCTTATGCTTGATGACATCAGCAGGCCTAGTTGTGGTCAGGCATTTGGAGGCCCACATCACCTGCTGCAAGCATTAAGGTCATTGCAGTGGTGCAGCAGTTAGTGTTATTGTCTCACAGCAAGAGGTTATCTGGTTCAGTTATCACTTGGGGTGTCATCTGCGTTGAGTCTGCATGTCTTCCCTGCATTTGTGTGGGTTTCCTCTAGATGCTCCATTTTCTTCCCACATTCCAAAGACATGTATCTGGAGCATTTTCTATATACTACCCAAGTAGCTAAACAGGTAGAGTGATGGTCTAAAGTTTCATAGGTCCTGGGTTTGCCTCTATAGCATACATATCATTTGTTGAATGCAACCTAAAATGCAATTTAGGGAAAGGGAGGTTGGAATAATGGGTAAGGTGTTTACCATACAGAAGGTGGATGATACGATACTCATATGGGGTATTTGGCTAAGCTTGAAATAGTCCTCAAGGGCAGCCAGCTTAGTATTAAGCAATGAATAAAATACTGCAAATCCCTACCTCTTTCTAAGTTACAGAACTTATCATATTTATGTCATACGGAAATACACACACACTGAGGGGCCGGGAATATGATTAGGACCCCCTACTTCTCTAGTCATACACACTATAGATCACAGTATTTATCATAAATGCCACAGATTAAATCTGAAATTATACTGGAAGCTGGTAGTCATAAGGTCGATGACATCAGCAAGCCTTGTAGAAGAGTGCAGCTTGGAAACTGGCAGCAACTTACTGGGCCAAATGTGCAGAAGTATTGCAGTTTAATAGTCAATGAGGGATTCTTAGTTGTTTTGCAGGGGGGTCACATGCACACACACCAAGTGGCCTGGAATGAGATTAGAGCCCCTACCTAACTACTCTTACAAACTACAGGTTACTGTACTTATCACACAGCTGATGTCTGTCTTAGACATGACTACAGGCAAACTACTTGAGGATTACACTAACTAGGCTTGTGCTGAACAGTATCTCTGGCCTGCAGAGTGATATTGTTTCATACTGCTATCTGCATCTAGTATCCTAGCAGTGAGATAACTGTTATTATCGTAGCTATGTGTGTACAGTTACCAGTATGGCCATATGTGGCCTGCAGAGTGATATTGCTTCATACTGTCATCTGCATCTAGTATCCTAGCAGTGAGATACCTGTTATTATCCTAGCTATGTATGTACAGTTACCAGTATGGCCATATGTGGCCTGTAGAGTGATATTGTTTCATACTGTTATCTGCATCTAGTATCCTAGCAGTGGGATACCTGCTATTATCCTAGCTATGTGTGTACAGTTACCAGTATGGGCACATGTGGCCTGCAGAGTGATATTGTTTCATACTGTTATCTGCATCTAGTATCCTAGCAGTCAGATACCTGTTATTATACTAGCTATGTATGTACAGTTACCAGTATGGTCATATGCGGTCTGCAGAGTGATATTGCTTCATACTGTTATCTGCATCTAGTATCCTAGCAGTGGGATACCTGTTATTATCCTAGCTATGTGTGTACCCTTACCAGTATGGTCATATGTGGCCTGCAGAGTGATATTGCTTCATACTGTTATCTGCATCTAGTATCCTAGCAGTGAGATACCTGTTATTATCCTAGCTCTGTATGTACAGTTACCAGTTTAGCCATATGTGGCATGCAGAGTGATATTGTTTCATACTGTTATCTGCATCTAGTATCCTAGCAGTGAGATACCTGTTATTATCCTAGCTATGTGTGTACAGTTACCAGTATGGCCATATGTGACCTGCAGAGTGATATTGTTTCATACTGTTATCTGCATCTAGTATCCTAGCGGTGGGATACCTATTATTATCCTAGCTATGTGTGTGTACAGCATCCAGTATGGCCATATGTGGCCTGCAGAGTAATATTGCTTCGTACTGTTATCTGCATCTAGTATCCTAGCAGTGGGATAACTGTTATTATCCTAGCTATGTATGTACAGTTACCAGTGTGGCCATATGTGGCCTGCAGAGTGATATTGCTTGGTACTGTTATCTGCATCTAGTATCCTAGCAGTGGGATACCTGTTATCATCCAAGCTATGTGTGTACAGTTACCAGTATGGGCATATGTGGCCTGCAGAGTGATATTGATTCATACTGTTATCTGCATCTAGTATCCTAGCAGTGAGATAACTGTTATTATCCTAGCTATGTGTGTACAGTTACCAGTATGGCCATCGGTGGCCTGCAGAGGGTTATTGCTTCATACTGTTATCTGCATCTAGTATCCTAGCAGTGGGATACCTGTTATTATCCTAGCTATGTAAGTACAGTTACCAGTATGGTCATATGTGGCCTGCAGAGTAATATTGCTTCATACTGTTATCTGTGTCTAGTATCCTAGCAGTGGGATACCTGTTATTATCCTAGCTATGTATGTATAGTTACCAGTTTAGCCATATGTGGCCTGCAGAGTGATATTTTTTCATACTGTTATCTGCATCTAGTATCCTAGCATTGAGATACCTGTTATTATCCTAGCTATGTGTGTACAGTTACCAGTATGGGCATATGTGGCCTGCAGAGTGATATTGCTTCATACTGTTATCTGCATCTAGTATCCTAGTAGGGAGATACCTGTTATTATCCTAGCTATGAGTGTACAGCTACCAGTATGGCCATATGTGGCGTGCAGAGTGATATTGCTTCGTACTGTTATCTGCATCTAGTATCCTAGCAGTGGGATACCTGTTATTATCCTAGCTATGTGTGTACAGTTACCAGTATGGGCATATGTGATCTGCAGAGTGATATTGCTTCGTACTATTATCTGCATCTAGTATCCTAGCAGTGAGATGCCTGTTGTTATCCTAGCTATGTGTGTACAGTTACCAGTATGGGCATATGTGGCCTGCAGTGTGATATTGCTTCATACTGTTATCTGCATCTAGTATCCTAGCAGTGAGAAACCTGTTGTTATCCTAGCTATGTATGTACAGTTACCAGTATGGCCATATGTGGCCTGCAGAGTGATATTGCTTCATACTGTTATCTGCATCTAGTATCCTAGCAGTGGGATACCTGTTATTATCCTAGCTATGTGTGTACAGTTACCAGTATGGCCATCTGTGGCCTGCAGAGTGATATTGCTTCATACTGTTATCTGCATCTAGTATCCTAGCAGTGGGATACCTGTTATTATCCAACTATGTATGTACAGTTACCAGTATGGTCATATGTGGCCTGCAGAGTGATATTGCTTCATACTGTTATCTGCATCTAGTATCCTACAGTGGGATACCTGTTATTATCCTAGCTATGTATGTACAGTTACCAGTTTAGCCATATGTGGCCTGCAGAGTGATATTGTTTCATACTGTTATCTGCATCTAGTATCCTAGCAGTGTGATACCTGTTATTATCCTAGCTATGTGTGTACAGTTACCAGTATGGGCATATGTGGCCTGCAGAGTGATATTGTTTCATACTGTTATCTGCATCTAGTATCCTAGCAGTGGGATAACTGTTATTATCCTAGCTATGTATGTACAGTTACCAGTTTAGCCATATGTGGTCTGCAGAGTAATATTGCTTCATACTGTTATCTGCATCTAGTATCCTAGCAGTGGGATACCTGTTATTATCCTTGCTATGTATGTACAGTTACCAGTATGGGCATATGTGGTCCACAGAGTGATATTGCTTCATACTGTTATCTGCATCTAGTATCCTAGCCATGGGATACCTGTTATTATCCTAGCTATGTATGTACAGTTACCAGTATGGCCATATGTGAACTGCAGACTGATATTTCTTCATACTGTTATCTGCATCTAGTATCCTAGCAGTGGGATACCTGTTATTATCCTAGCTATGTGTGTACCGTTACCAGTATGGCCATATGTGGCCTGCAGAGTGATATTGTTTCATACTGTTATCTGCATCTAGTATCCTAGCAGTGGGATAACTGTTATTATCCTAGCTATGTGTGTACAGTTACCAGTATGGCCATATGTGGCCTGCAGAGTGATATTGTTTCATACTGTTATCTGCATCTAGTATCCTAGCAGTGAGATAAGTGTTATTATCCTAGGTATGTGTGTACAGTTACCAGTATGGTCATATGTGGCCTGCAGAGTGATATTGTTTCATACTGTTATCTGCATCTAGTATCCTAGCAGTGGGGTACCTGTTATTATCCTAGCTATGTGTGTACCGTTACCAGTATGGGCATATGTGGCCTGCAGAGTGATATTGCTTCATACTGTTATCTGCATCTAGTATTCTAGCAGTGGGATACCTGTTATTATCCTAGCTATGTGTGTACAGTTACCAGTATGACCATATGTGACATTTAGAGTGATATTGCTTCATACTGTTATCTGCATCTAGTATCCTAGCAGTGTGATACCTGTTATTATCCTAGCTATGTGTGTACAGTTACCAGTTTGGCCATATGTGGCCTGCAGAGTGATATTGTTTCATACTGTTATCTGCATCTAGTATCCTAGCAGTGGGATACCTGTTATTATCCTAGCTATGTGTGTACAGTTACCAGTTTGGCCATATGTGTCTGTTTGCATTTGGATAGGCAAGCCTGTGGGCAAGAATAATGTGCCTTGTCCATGCGTGTGTAGACAAAATTATACATTACACCACCTGTTTGTGTGGTGACACCCAGCAGGCACAGGGGTCTGTAGATAAGTGCATTATGTACTGTTGATCTCTTACTTTGGATCCTTTAAGCAGCATTATAGATGTGTGATAGTGCAGCTTTACTTACCATTATTAGGGTATGTATGAGAATACAGACATCCACACATATTTATGTGTGTGTGTCATGTAGATATATGGGGAGAGACTGAACTGTATGTTTATATATATATATATATATATATATATATATATATATATATATATATATATATATGTATGTTTGTGTATATATCTATTTGTATAGACATACAGATAGCTATACTATCTATAGGAGAGAGAGGTAGCGACAGACAGATATGGATACCTATATGTATGTATGTATGTATAGATATATCTATACTTAACAGGTCATTTTGATTAAGGGGCAACAGAATTGCACTCTGTTTAACTAAGTGTATGAGTATGAGCATGTCCAGAAGGATTGTCAGTACTTATTAACTGACTCCAGGCCACACCTACCTCTACTCCAGTTAGGGATTTTGTGTGTTACAGACAGTGACATCTGTCTCTGTTTCTACAGTACTGCACTTCACTCAAATTGTCCATGGCATTCTTCAGCTGTCTGATGTAATTAATATGTTACACAGGTTAATACTATTACACCACAAGCAGACTGACAGTCTGTAAATAAAGACCAACACAATAATACCTCACATTTAGAAGATGTGGATACTTCCAGATTAGAACCATCAACTCCATCACCCATGCTACTTTCCCTACTCCACTGAGCCACACAAGTTGCCAGACAGAGATAAATTATTCATCACACAGTCAACAGCATACATATGTACGTTGTTATTCCTGCATTAAGTGAGACATGCAATGTGTGATTGAGTTCTGTGTTACAGCTCTGAGACTGCCTGGACTGCTGATATACCATTGATGAGTTACTGTTACAGCAGTTATATGGGAACACTGCTGTGTTGTGGGGGGGGGGGGACAACACTGCATGTTCTGCTGCAATACACAGTAGTCCAAATATCATGAAACCCCCTCTAACATCTCCCTTGACTGATAAAGTGAATATTCCATGCATGTGGCCTAGCGATTATTAAAGGACACATGATAGTGGACTGGGTATTTGCAGTCCCACGTGGATGTTACCTCTGTCCGCGTAGCCCACTATATTTCCTTGCATAACAGCAGCAGAGCCATCCATATGATATATTATAGTAACCTTACAATTAGTGTGTAGGTTAGAGACTTACCTTGTGAATGCAGCAGTTGACAGAACTGTAGTTCAGGGCTGACTCTGTGTGATGCAAGCAGTACACAGCCAATACATGGATAGGTACTGGTTGTGTGGGTTGTCTGGCATCAGCTATTTAAATAGATGTATGTGAGTAGGAGTAAGGTGTCAGTCTCTAGGGCCCTAGGTTGTGAGTGAATGTGCTATGCATCGTCTCTTAGTCAAAGCCTCAAAGCCACAGCATACTGAGCATGCCTACGTCTGCCTACAGAACATCAACAGGGGGTTCCTCCAGTGAATCCTCCTGTGACTGTAACTGTGGTGACCTAGGCACTGGTGGGGGGCTTTGTATACCTTCCATTTGCTGATCCTGCTGCAGCTGTTTCCACAGGATCATATTATGTAGCATGGCACATACTGTGAACGTATGTACACATGTGGCTGGAGAGTACTGCAGGGCTCCACCAGATATAGCGAGACTGCACCTCCCACACCCCCCGTACTATATATACTTATTCTAGGATTGCACTACAGTGAGGATAAAGGCATATACTATTTACTTACATTACAGTACTGCCACTACTACCAGTAGTGCACACAATGTCCGCCATATTACTTTAGATACTTCCCATAAAAATGTAAAGAGACATGCCCACATTTAGAAACACTACAGCACTACTTTCTATGCCACTATCAGTATTTTGATAGTCGGCACTTTGAGTTACAGTAATGTTTTTTATCACAAGCAGGTCACAGGGGAAGGGAAACACACATCACATCTATGGCTTAAAATTCAGTATTTTGAAGTTCAGCTTTGTAAGTTTCATTATAATGAGACTCAGTCAAATGAATTTTCAGTATTTTGAAGATTAGGTATTGTCGTCTCAGTCAAATGAAATTCAGTATTTTGAGTTTTCAGTCATGTGAACTAGACCCACTGGGATATATACCAATGCATTGTATAAACATCTATACAGTTGTATTGACTCAGCCATTCCCGATAGAACCAAAACAAGATCCTCAAGAAAAAAAAAGCCTGCCTGGTGGACATCCTCCATAAACAGAATATATAATAAGAGAAAGAAATTGCTGTCTATGAGAAAGAAAGAATGATCATAGAATTGGAAGCACACCCTTCTCAGCTTGAATAAGCAAATAAGACATCCTGCAAAGTCCTCTAAAGCTAACTACATATCTAGATTAACATCACTAGCTAAGGATAACCATAAGGCATTCTTTAGTTACATCAAAAACCTTAAAGGAAAAACCTGCATTTGTGCTGAACTTTTAGTGAATGGTACCATATATACTGAACCAGTGGAAATAGGCAACCTGCTAGCGGACAGGTTCATTGAAAACCTGCCACCATCCCCACCACATATACCTCAAAACATTCCTACCACATATTCTCCACCTAGTATCTCTAAGGAGCAGGTCTTCCATTTCTCCAAGACCAAAAACACAGCCTCCATTGGAACTGATAACATCCCAGGCTGCATTCTCAATGGTTTAAAACAGGAGTTAGTGACACCAATGGGTACTCTTTTCAACCACAGCCTAAGCACTGGCTTTGTTTCTGCTGAATGGAAAATAGTTACCATCATCCCCTTACACAAGGGGGTGCATTCACTGACCCTGGGAACAATAGATCCATTAGCCTAGCCAGCTTTATCTGCAAGGCCACGGAGAGAGTCATCATGGACCTTATCAACAAGGATATAGGAGACCTTCAAACACTTGATCCAACCCAGTTTGGTTTTATTAAAGGGAGATCCTGCCTGTTCAACCTGGTGGACTTCTTCAAGACTGTCACCAATGTCCTAGACGAAGGCAAGTCTGTGCATATGGCCTATCTAGACTTGGCCAAGGCCTTTGACACAATCCTCCACTCAGGCATCATTGAAAAACCCATGCAGGTGTGGGTCTACCCATATACTGTCAGGTGGTTTGCAAACTGGCTCACAGACAGAACGCATGCAGTCAAAACAGGAGACTCCACCTCCACCAGCAGACCCATTACCAGTGGTGTTCCACAGGGACCAGTGCCGGGGCCCCTATTGTTTGGAACCTGCTTCTCAGAAGTGCAGGTAATAACAGAAAGTCCGTGACTGACAACATCTGCTGATGACTGCAAACTGGGAGTAGCCATTGAGTCCCCAAATGATGACAACATTCTACAAGAAGGACTCATACAAATCAATGATTGGTGCCAAAGTCACAATCTTAAGCTCAATGCAAATAAAACGCATTATCATCCTCTTTGGCAAAGGCCATGTCCCTGCAGATTACCATATTAATAACAACACCCTAAGCTCTAAATCAGTGGTGAAAGATTTGGGCACACAGATTGACAGCAACCTTACTTTTGATCACCATGTGTCCACAGTGGTGAGGAAGGCCTTCTACATTGCTCACCTCATAAGCAAGGACATAGCTTCCAGAGCAAGAGAGGTTATAAACTTCCCTGTACTCTTCCCTCATTAGGCCAATAGAGTACAATGCTCCCTTTGGTATGCCCTAAAGAGGCACCTGCCGCAACTGGAGAGAACTCAAAGGTTCCTCACAAAGAAAATTCAGGGTTTTCAGCACGTCTTATGTGGACAGACTAAAATCTCTGTCACTCTACTCTGTATAGTATAGACAACTCAGAGGCTGCCTGTGTCTGGCATACAGAGATCTGATCCTGCCTTAATGGAAATACTGCATATTCGTAAATCAAATAGTACAGAATTCACTTGCTCTAGGGACCTTAACCTATCATGTGACATCAACAGGATTTGCTATAGAGACAAATATGTCTCCTAGAGTTTGCCCCTTCTCTAGAATAAACTTCCAATACAGGTTAAACAGAGCCCCTCATTAAAACTTTTTAAGCATAACTTGGATGATTGGCTGGAAAACAGCAAATTCACCCCAGGCGTTTCACTATAATCTCTCTTGGATAGGGGCACATGGTGCTTATTTAGATATGTTTATAGCATAGACCATATCTCTAGACCCTTAAGGGAACAAGGGTTGAACGTGACTAGGCTTATAGGGGCCCTAGTGCCATTAATCTGGTAATGTCCTGTGAACCTATGAACCTATACATATAAGCTTTGGTGCAGTGTAACAGAAACAAATGTAACATTTACTAGAAGAATGGGTTAGTTATCCAATCAACATGAATTTGTTGTTTCTAGAGTTATAAAATGAATAACTGTTATTTTGTAAATCGCTCATGAAGTAAATATTTCTCAAGTGTTTAATGCTTTAAGATGCAGTCCCAGGCATTTGGAAACCTGCACTCTAATTTTCATCAATAGACCTGGCATCATATTTAATGAAAAATTTAAAATAAAATGGTAAGGAAATTGATCAGACAGCCCAGTCATGTGACTGGTATCTTCCTAAACTCAGATCACTGGACAAAAATCCATACAAGATTGCTGTCATGGGGAAGACTTTGTAGCCCTTGGAGTGCTCCAACTTATACCGTAACATGAAGTGCTTCAGAAAGATGGATGGTACATGCACAAGACAGTCATTGTCTAAGCTATAAGAGACCAGGAAATGCAGCTGATGAATTCTTCATAAGCCTAATTATATGGGTTTCATCAGTTGGCCTGAGAATTGTCCTTTGTTTTCTGTAGAAATCTTCAGATGTATTTTACATAAAACATTTTAAATTTTGGCACTTAGCTTTCATCTGGAATGCAATAAGTCATGTATTTTTGCTCCTTAAATAATAAGGAAGACTATTTGCATTGCTTGAATGTGTTCTGGCCTGTGTCTTCTTATTTTATGGTAACAAAACTCGTGATTCTGCTTTGTAACACAATAAATTCATGTTGTTATTTATATTCTAGTTGCAGTTTACTTGTTGATTTTGTCTAGCCATGTCAAACAATTAAATTGCTTGATTTCCTTTTCCAAGTCCCCATAATGGTGGGCCTGATGACTTGCCTACATGTGGTTGAAGACTAACTGATTGCTTAACACAGATGGTCAAATTACATTTTGACTGTAGGTCATATCCATGATGTGTAGGTACTGCTGGGTCACTATGCAACACTGTGGTGTGCTGTTTTAAGGATTTTCTCTTTTCCTTATAACCAATGAGTTAGTATGGGGTGTGAGGATGGTGTAGTGGTTAAAGTATTCAACTTATAGGAGCAAGTTGCAGGGTTTGATTCTCACATGGGGTAACTGGCAAGGCTTAAAATGGTCCACAAGGACAGTTAGCCTAGTACTAATCTATGAACCTATGTATAAACTGTGGACTTGGGGGGGGCTTTCTCCCACAAGCAAGGCACAGGGAGTCTTTCTTCCCCTGCACAAACACTTACTTCATTGTGTGTGTGGGGTGTACTGTGTTTTCAATCATTTATGACTTAAAGCATTGATTGATAGCATATCATTCTTTCATAGTGAAAGCTGGTGCCAAATGTTTCATATAATGCTGGGAGGGTACACTGCAGTAGCGTGGGGTCTCCTGCAAACCACTACTACCATTCATTCCAAATAATGTACATATTCCATCACAAAAACATGCTGATTTACAAAAGAAATGACCAAGTCCAGAACAAAACTGTTGAAAGGCAAAACTTACAACATGCTGTTGTCTTTGAAACCCCCTACATTACTTTCATTTTGTTTGCTAATTGCAGTATGTCTTTTGGCTTTTCCCAGTTAGGGGTCGCCACAGCGGAACTCCTGTCCGCTAATGATTGGCAGTAGAGTTTTACGTACTGGCTTGCCGGGCCTAACGCACAATCTTCAATGAAGGAATGCCCATTCACGCATGTTGCTACACAGAAGACGCTCTAACTGAAAATCGAACCGGCAACGTCTAACTGTGAGGTGACAACGCTACCGCAGCACCACCACTGCAGTAATTGCAGCAAAAGACTTAACCTACAAAAAAAACAGAAAAGCCTGTTAACAAGAAATGCAATAGAACAACTAAAGCATCTTTTAAAAACAAAATCTCTGCCCTGCAGTGTTGCAATTAAGTTAACTGTAACATTTAAGATGTTTCAGAATTTCTTGCTATGTAAAGTAAATATTGGAAACTATAACCTAAGCAAACTACTGAACAAGTTATGGTACATGCATCAATGGGTACAAAACCTAAATGAAGTTTCCTTACTTTGTCTAGAACACTTCGTTAAAAACTGAATATAGAGCATAATCTGTAGCTTTGGGCATACCTGTTTTACTGAAGCCAACATCAGTCAGTATTTTATAGTGATTGTAGTTTTGTGAGACTATCTGTCCGCAAAAGAGCGGTAAACCATTTTTACCAAGAAGGAAAGGTGTGTGCATAAACTGGCACTGTGTTTGGACTTCGCTACTTTCCACACTTGTGAAACCATGGAGTTAATATCATTAATGATGGCTGGAAGGATAAAGTCTAGGACTACAGGGGTTCTACACCCCTGAAAAATAAAATCTTCTTGGTATTCAGAAACATGAAAGCCATGACGGTGCCATGTCAGCCCCTACTAGCCTACTGTGCTGACTGCAGCTGTAAACACATTAATATTTACCAAAGGACAAAAGCTATGTAAAAGCAGGTTGTCATTAGGCATCTCTTTTGTGACCAGAATAGGGTCTTTAGTCAACGAGCATAACTTCAGCAGTGGTAGAGGGATGTTGCAAGTAAATCGGCTATTCGTGGCATGTTGATGCACCTCACGATTGTCTCAGCATGGCCATTTCTGCATATAAGCAGCAAGTCAGGAAAGGAAACTGTCCCACTGAATAGGCCCAAAACATATATATCTGAGGGACATACTTCTCAAACTGTGATATCAAGAAAGTGTGACAAAGCCATACAGTGTAGTAATAGCCAACTGGAAAAAAGGTAGAAAAACAAACAGCAAATAAATACTGAGAAATAGTATGCAGTGTCAGTTCTGATTGAAAATAGGAATTGAAAAACATGTGGTTGGGACAAGCATCTATGGGTGAGAGGTTTGTCAGGAAGGGTAGGTAGGGAAGAAATAAGTCAAAGGGTTGAAATGGAAAGAAAGTTAGGCTTGTGTGTAGACAGAAACGCGCCAGTATAGAAAACTAATGACAGACAAGGTTGTGACACACTGAGGGAGGGGGAGCACAATGGAGAAGGGGACAACAAACAAAATGAGGGTAAACAATGGTGTTTGGGAGGACTGGACAACAAATAGAATTGGGCATAGACACAAAAGGGGACAACACCTCGGTGAAAGATTGGGTGGGGCTGAGCAGCTGACATCACTGTTTGCCTGTCTGTAACTCACTGAGAACCTAAACACCACCTTGGCTTTGCTCACCACAGGAACAGCCAGTGAGGGGAAAGGACAGACACACTCAGCCTCAGAAGGACATTGATCTACAATGTCCTCCACTGTCTTTGGATGACATACTGATAGCAGCCACTGTCACTTTCACTGGTGGGAGCCAACAGCTTCTGCCTTCAGTGTATGGCTGGATTGTCCTTCTCCACTGTCTTTGGATGACATATTGATTACAGCCACTGTCACTTTCACTGGTGGGAGCCAACAGCTTCTACCTTCAGTGTATGGCTGGATGGTTCTTCTCCACTGTCTTTGGATGACATACTGATCACAGCCACTGTCACTTTCACTGGTGGGAACCAACAGCTTCTACCTTCAGTGTATGGCTGGATGGCCTTTTGATCTCTGATGATGTTCTTGCCAGAGAGGTGACCCTGGCAGTCTGGCCTGCTAACAAGGTTGATAGTGGTACCACATGGGGAGTGGGGCTGGTGGAGTGATAACCAGAGGTCTAGAGGGTGCTGCATATAATTGTAAAATAAAAGGAGAAAAATAACATAAAATGCAACCTAAAAGTATGCAACAGAAAAGATAGTGACAAACAGGGTAGGATAAATAAAAATACATATAGAATGAAAACAAATCATCACATACATATTATTTTGTTATAGCTTCATTGGCTACTGTACAGAAAAGTGTAACAAACACCTTCTTCTCATTAGTGATGCTGACCTTACCTACGCTGGGAATACTGTCCATGTAAATTAGCGCATGCAACCTGAAAGGTAATACAGTAACATAAGAAGCCATGACATCACCACCCAACCTACTGTCAATCAACCACCAAGTGTAAAACATCCATACTGACAGCATTGAACTATGCTACCTGGAAATATATTGCCAGTAAGGGACAAATATTAATGTTACAAACAACAAGCTTAATGCTTACACAGTCTGCAATAGTGCTGAGTGTTAAGAGGTGCGAGAATATCTGAATGTGTAACATAACAAGCAGGTGTACCTACTCTGGTACTTGGTAAGATGCAACATCCTCCTCTTGTGCAAGTGTGCATTACCTGCTATGGCTTCAGAGTCTGTTGAGCAAAAGCAGGTGTATGTAAGCTCTGTATAGCATTCATTGGCAGTATGGATGTCTAACTGAGAAGTACTTGCACTATATTTCTGATGGTCTAGCTGTAACCTTGGCCTCCCACCAGTCAAATGAAGTTATGATGCCTTCTCTTAAGCCTACTGTAATGATGGTGACACTACTTGCCAGTGTGCAGGATGACTGCCTGGGCCAGAGAGTTCCAGGCATCAAGGCAGTGTCAGTGTTGCAACATGTAACACACTAGTCTTTGGTGTCAAAGGCTGTTGGTTCTATTCCCACACCAGGTAGCTTGATCACTGACACTGCAGTGCAGTATAAAGGGGTGCTGAACTCCTGATTGTGTCATCCTTTGGATGAGACATTAAACCAACAACCCACCTGTTTGAGTAGGCTGTAGCTGAGGTGGAGGTAGAAGATCCCATGGTACATATTAAAAAGAGCAGGGGGAAGTTCCCTGATGTCCTAGCCAATCTTCCCCTAATAGTATAAATGTCACCTCCAGTCTCCTTTGAAAAGAGACCATTAGCCTAATGTGATTAATCTGGTCAACAAACGATAAATAAAATACTCCCACAATAAATAGTGATGGTGACATGCAGGAAAATATTACTTTGCTGTGCAACACTATTGAGTCATACATGGAACAGTACCCTCTCCAGATATGATTGTCACTGACTAATGGATATGGCTGGCACCTTGTGGCCACATCCATGGCTGCAAGGTCAGCTTGGTTGTAATCTGACATGCAAAGTGGAGTAACTCAGTTGTGTGATAACTGGCATGGCATGTTAAGGATGGCACCCTGGAAGAATACTGGAAAAGTGGATTGGGATGAATGAAAAATGAAGGCACTTTTTACAGTCTGGCATGGTTTATGACCATGAATACAGCACGCACTATAGTGACTCAATTTCAGTTAGGTATAACATGGAAGTACATGTATGTTCCCTGTGTTATATTCCTGAGCTCTCATGCATGATGCAGCTTGCAGGTACTTAGAAGTATGAATAAGGTTGTGTAGAACTGGATACAGTGTTATCAAACTTGGCATGATGTGTAAATTGAGAAATTAGTAAGTATTAGTGTTCATTGGAGACACTGGTACTGCCCTTCCCCAATCTGGCTGTATCAGTGGTTGTGACTCGGTGTACATGCAGGGCCATCTTGCAGACACAGGCTAGTACAAGCACAGTTTTTTCTGAGTTATTACTGGTAACACAAGGTTAGTGGAATGACATCCACAAGCGCAGGTCCTGTATGTGTGATAGACTCAGTCACACACTACAATGTAGAAAGGTTCAGAGGTGCATATGAGGTAATGAGCCTAATGGCCCTAGAGCCCTTATAAGCCTAAACATATTTAGCCCAAGTTTCCACAATTGTCTATGTTTAACTTGAGTGAAATTCGCAGAGGTAAAGGTCTATGGTAGTTAATACAGCTTTCCTCTGTCCAGGAGGGACATGGGCACCACTTCAGGAGTCAGTTTGCTGTCACTCATCCATTGATCTAGGATGAGTTTAAAGAGGGTCAGGGAGCGGCTTTGTCTCACATGAATTAGAAGCTTGTTCCAGAAAAGTGACAGTGTCTGGGAGATATATCTGTCTCTCCAGCATGATCTGTTTATGTCAGAGGTTAGGTTAAGATCCCTAGAGCAACTGAACTGCCTGCAGTTTGATTTATGAATGTATAGCATTTCCATGAGGGCTGGGATTACAGACTTCTCTGTAAACCAGACACAGGTCACCCCTTAGCAACATGTAGGAGAGAGAATAAAGTGACAGGGCTTTCAGTCTGTCTGTGTAAGAAACCTCTGTGGTCTCTCCAATTGTTGCAACTTGTCTGGTGAGGTACATGCAAAAGGAAGCATTGTATTCAATTGTTGGTCTGATGAGGGTGGAGTATAATGGAATTAGATCTAAATGGAATGTGATGCTTTTACTTATAAGATGTGCTACATAGAAGGATTTCCTTACTACTGTGGACACATGGTGGTCAAAGTTCATGCACTGTTATACTTACATACCATGCGGTAGGAACCATCCATGAAGCTATTTTACCACTGTCTTTGCAGACGGCCACCATCGTGGCTGTGGACAGCATAGATCATTGTCACACAGGGTTACCATTTGTCCAGCAACATTGGTTGTGGAGGTCAGTACAACCAGGAGAAAACATACCTGGTGTTATGATAGTCACTGCAGTGGCATGTCTAGTAAAGGATGGTGCTCAGAGGTTGGGAGCATGTTGCCATCTAGCCATGACCACAGTATAACACACGTATCTCCTTCTAAAGGCAGTTCTCATTGGTGGGAGCATGCACTGGATACTGGATACCCAAATAGTCAACCTGCTATAACCCTAAACTATTAGAACCCTCCTCTCCTACCTTAATCCCCCTACCTTTTTTAACTCTCCCTATTCTCCACTCATCTTTACTCCCCACCCCTCCCCTCACTTTCTTGTACTCACACATTCTTTCTTTCATTCACACTCCCTATTATCTCTCCTATAATACACAATCATAAACTACCAATATGCCCATTACGTTATTCTCATCCTCTCTTCACCTCTTCTTCTACTTTTCTGTAACCTAACATCATACCACGCTCAACTAATCCACCAACCCTGCTTTCCAACATCCTCTCACATCATCATGCACCTCCAACCCCACCACTGCTATTCTATATCACCCTCACTCTTCTCCTGTACAGGATATACTCTCCTGATATCTATCTTCTCTTCAGAACAAAACAAAAATATCTCTCTATGTCTTCATATCATTTTCCATCTACCTTTTTTAACACCCTCTTGCCCTCTGGAGATGTTGCCCCTAATCCTGGTCCTCAAACTAACTGACCTGCTCCTTCCACTTTCCCACAAGTCCCTCTGTACACTCCTAACCTAATTCCAAAGCATCTCTCTTTCTACTCTGTTTATCAACATCCACAGTATCCTTAACAAGATAACATAATTTCTTTCATGGATAGCTCAGTACCTCCCTAACATAGTTACTCTTCCTGAGACTTGGCTTAAACCACACAACACTGATACTGAACTTGTCCTCCCAGGATGCAACACCCTACGCCTTGATAGAACACGTACAAAGGGAGGTGAAGTTGCTGTTTTGTACTCAGATCTCATTATCCCTACCCCCTTTCTAATCTTCCTCCTTCCTTTTACCCTGCTGAGCTTCTTATTGCCAACTTTAAACCTAACAGACACAAAACCATAAAAATAGTTGCCATTTATATACCACCAGGTGATAATATACCCCTTCTAGGACAGATTCTAAATTGGATGTCAGACCATATACCCGATGAGACCATAATATTAGGCGATGTTAATATCAGCTGGCCTACTCTCTGCTCTAACTCCCCTACCAACTGCATTAACTTTTTTGGCTACACACAGCTTATCTCATCTCCCACTTTCCACCATAAACCTATGAATACTAGTTCAATTATTGACTGGATTTTAGTCTCCAACCCTAACCAGTATCACAGCCCAGAAACACTACTCAACTCCATCAGTGACCACTGCCCTATTCACATTCTCTGACTCTCTCCCCATATTTCCAGACCCCAGAAATCCAAAGAATGCTGGAAACTAACTACCTACAACACTGAGACTTTCAATAATGCTGCCTCAGCTATAGATTGGTCCTTCCTGTTTACATTACCTCTTGATGAAGCTGTGTCACATTTTAACTCCATTTTCCTTAACACACTCAATTCCCTTGCCCCTCCTAGAACTGTTAGAGTCACATCCCATAACTTCCCCTGGTTAATCAACTCTACTCGGTCTCTTATACTAAACAGAGACTCTGCCGGGAAACTTTGGTCCAAGACTAAATCTCCCTTAAACTTCCAAAGATATAGGGGATTTTGTAATCTCACCAAAGGACATATTAATGATGATAAAAGAAATTTCTACCATCAGTCTCAGACTACACAATCTACAAGTCCTAAAAAGTTTTGGAATGCTATAAACGAAATACTCTGCCTAGGCAATCCCTCAACACCTAATCCTTGCCCCAACAATATACCCTCTTAAACTGCATCCATTTTCAATTCTTACTTCATTGACACCATAAGCAAACTTTTCCAGACTTGTAACCCATCTAATCTGTTACCACCCACAGCTCCCCAACAACAACCCCCCCCTTCTCACTAAGGTCAGTTCCTACAAGCTACATTAAAACAACTTCTCCTTAAACTTAAAATCTGCTCTCCATCAGCTAACAATATTCCATCTTTCTTCCTAAAAACTGCTGCTACATCTATAGAATACCATGTCTCCATCCTCATAAACTGTTCTGTTGCTGAACCAACTGTTTTTACTCTTTGGAAAAAGTTCTATACCATACCTAGTCACAAAGGTGTAATTTCCACAGAGCTTTCTAATTTTCAACCTATTGCCATACTTTCTTCCCTCTCAAAAATGCTCGAATACTGCATCCAAAAACAAGTCATGGCCCACCTCACTCATAGGAACCGGATCACCCCTACCCAGCATGGCTTCGCCACACCACAACACTTCTATTGCTCTCATTTCCTTTAGCAGGACCATTTATCTAGCTAGAAATAATAATAAATGTGTCTCCTGTCTCTTCTTAGATCTCTCAAAAGCCTTTGGTGCTGTCTCCCACCCTATACTCCTCTCGAAGCTATCCCAGCTCAACCTTTCCATAGCAATAATCTCCTGAATCTCCTGGATTAAGAGCTACCTTTCTGATCGGCAGCAGTCCATCATATGGCTCTCTGCTGTTTCTCCATTTCTTCCCATCAAAACTGTCATCCCAAAAGGCTCTATTCTTGAACCCCTTCTTTTTAATATCTTTACTAATGAGCTACACAAATGCTGTCCCCAGTCTTCTCTCGTACAGTATGCAGACAACTCTGCTATTATATCCATAGATGACAATCCTATTGAACTACTCGCCCTCATACAAACATCGTTCAAACATACTGAAACATGGCAACTAATACTCAATCCCAAAATACAAACATCATTCAAGCATACTGAAACATGGCAACTAATACTCAATCCCAAAATACAAACATCATTCAAGCATACTGAAACATGGCAACTAATACTCAATCCCAAAATACAAACATCATTCAAGCATACTGAAACATGGCAACTAATACTCAATCCCAAAATACAAACATCATTCAAACATACTGAAACATGGCAACTAATACTCAATCCCAAAATACAAACATCATTCAAGCATACTGAAACATGGCAACTAATACTCAATCCCAAAATACAAACATCATTCAAGCATACTGAAACATGGCAACTAATACTCAATCCCAAAATACAAACATCATTCAAGCATACTGAAACATGGCAACTAATACTCAATCCCAAAATACAAACATCATTCAAGCATACTGAAACATGGCAACTAATACTCAATCCCAAAATACAAACATCATTCAAGCATACTGAAACATGGCAACTAATACTCAATCCCAAAATACAAACATCATTCAAGCATACTGAAACATGGCAACTAATACTCAATCCCAAAATACAAACATCATTCAAGCATACTGAAACATGGCAACTAATACTCAATCCCAAAATACAAACATCATTCAAACATACTGAAACATGGCAACTAATACTCAATCCCAAAATACAAACATCATTCAAGCATACTGAAACATGGCAACTAATACTCAATCCCAAAATACAAACATCATTCAAACATACTGAAACATGGCAACTAATACTCAATCCCAAAATACAAACATCATTCAAACATACTGAAACATGGCAACTAATACTCAATCCCAAAATACAAACATCATTCAAGCATACTGAAACATGGCAACTAATACTCAATCCCAAAATACAAACATCATTCAAACATACTGAAACATGGCAACTAATACTCAGTCCCAAAATACAAACATCATTCAAGCATACTGAAACATGGCAACTAATACTCAATCCCAAAATACAAACATCATTCAAACATACTGAAACATGGCAACTAATACTCAATCCCAAAATACAAACATCATTCAAGCATACTGAAACATGGCAACTAATACTCAATCCCAAAATACAAACATCATTCAAACATACTGAAACATGGCAACTAATACTCAATCCCAAAATACAAACATCATTCAAACATACTGAAACATGGCAACTAATACTCAATCCCAAAATACAAACATCATTCAAGCATACTGAAACATGGCAACTAATACTCAATTAATGATGTTTGTATTTTGGGATTGAGTATTAGTTGCCAAAAAGTCAAAACTCCTACTTTTCCTCCCAAAACCCCTCTACCACCTCAAATTCTAATTTAACATCTTTTCACTGAATAACACTAACATCACCTGTGCAAACCAGACTAAACTCCTTGGAGTAATCATAGATAACCAACTGAAATTTGACCTGCATATACATCACTCTATTAAGAAAACCCACCAAAAGCCTGGTCGACTATACAGAAGCAAAAAGGTCCTCACCCCTGACTCCAGAATCTCACTAGCAAATGCTTACCTTATTCCCAAACTTTTCTACAGCTCACAAATGTTTACAAATCTTCAGTCATCTCTTCTCACTAATCTTGAAACTACCTATAACAAAGAAGCTAGATTTGCTGCTAATCTGCAATCCAAATCACACCACTGTCATGTCACTCAATTGGCTAGAGTTCCCTAACCAACTCAAAGTTACTCAAATGTTCGTCATCCACTCCATTATCAATAAACCTTCTGGCCCTAGCATTTCCTCACCAGTCTCATTTTATATCCCTCCCTGACCTCTAAGGAACTCTGTTCATTATTTGTTACAGATTCATAAACATAAAAAATATGTTGGACAGAACTTATATAGCTATCCATCCGCCATTCAATGGAACAAGCTTCCCATGAGCCTGAGAAGCGTACCTCAGGCCTACAAATTCAAGAGATCTCTCAAAGAATACCAAACCCACACCTGAATATGTCACTGTGAGCACCCCACCTGAATTTAGTCCTTCTCTCCCTCTTCTGTTCTTTATTCTTATCTCTTTCCGAACCCCGATTTCCTCCCTGTAATCCATGTTTTCTTCTCCACCTAACCTGCTTCTTCAGCTTAACGGTTACCTGACTCTCTACTTCTCCTCTGTGCATTTCACTTCTGCTGTACTATACTTTAACCTATTGCTAATAATTTACACCTTCTGTTGATTTCAATTAGTAACTGTTCAACATACTGAATCTCAGAATCTACCATTCTATATGTCTGTTTCACCATTATATTTAACTGCGTATATATAATGCACATTAGTCTCTCTTGTCTTTTTTATCATTAAGTTATGTACTGCTGACCTTACTGTATTATACATTTATTGTAACATGTATCTTTTATTTATATTTGTACTATGGAGCTTTTCTCCCCAGGCCTCCGCTGAAAAGGGGTTTTGTCCCAGTCGGACTATCCTGGTCAACAACTGTCAAATAAATAAAATAAAAATAAATAAATAAATAGCAATCATACATGCCCCATACCTGTCCAGTCGATCAACCTTCAGCACTTCTCCACACACACAAACACACATCACAATAGCTCACAGTGCTTCACACATTGACACACCCAATCACAGTGGCCCTTCAGAAAGCATTTTGCAATAATTCTCACCAGTTTTACTGTAGTGTATATATATTCTGCTATAGGTCATAGGTCAAAGCTCTGCTCCAGTTGCTGCCACAACCCAGTGTACCTGCCTCCATCTAACATGTTCATCCACTGGTGCTGGGTCCTGCCCTGTCTCCTTCTCTGGTTCAGTCCCCATTGCCTGCTGTGCCAAGTGCTGTTGCTCCTGCCATTAACCCCTCTGATATAAGTGCCTCCTAAGTGTGTTATTGTGGAACGTTGCACATACAGAAACACATTGCAGCATATGTGGCAGGGTTATACTGCAGGGAATCACTTGGTACTTTCTGGCAGTGAAAGCGTGCCTTCAACAGCCAGATACATGCTCCACAGCGACCTTGGCTTGTGATAGGGCATAGTTGTATCCCTGGTCTGTTTCATGTTGTGGATTTCTGATTGGTGTTATCAGCCAGGACATATACTTCTGGGGAAGTAACCCATCAAATAGCATTGGTAGAGGTTACATGTATGCCATATGTGGGAGCTGTGATAACTGCCTGAGTGGCCTGCTCACAGATTGCAAATGATACCCTGCACACTACTGACCTTTTAGGTGATTAATGGAGTGATATCCTTTATGATTCACATATCTTCTTCCTAGGTCCCCAGGGCGGGGGTCTTTATTTAATTTGGGGTGCATTCTATGGCCTCCATTACCTAAAGAAAATGGGGCTATATCACAGAACTCCTGCATGGTGTTTGCTGTCTTCTTTGTGCCACATGGAAACCACACATACTCCCCCACATGCTGTAGCATGGCATTGAGGAACTGGTGGAGCATCCTTGAGGCATTTGCCTGAGATACCCCCCCCCCCAACCAGGTCCCCTGTTGGTCACTGAAAGTTCTATGTAGCTCTTATATTTAAAGCTGTATATACCTGGCTATCCACTGAGATATGTAATCCTTGACTTCTATGGGCTTGCAGATGAGTCTGACTCATGTCTATCAGGTCTGCATGATGTCTCTAGCCACATGGTACCAGTTGGGAATACTGTTGTTGTGGAGTACATGAAATTTTAAACACTTTAACCTCTGGAATAGATTTCCCATACATATCAAACAGACTACCTCAATGACCCTCTTCAAGCGCACCCTTGATGAGTGGATGGGAAACCACTGAGGTTTCTTTTTTCCGGATAAACTCTTAACTTGGCTTATAAGGGCCATTGGATCATTAGCCTAGTAACCTCCTAGGATCCTATGATCTACTGTGGGTTGATATGGTTCCTCTGATGGCAATAATGGCACCACCATGGCTCATAGTGGCAATAATAGCTTCTTGTATATATACATTAACTAAAGCAGTCGCAGCCCCTTTCCCATTGTCTGGCAGCATGAATGCAAAGATTTAACTGCAGTCAACAATAGTGGTGGGAGAGCA
>NC_056733.1:991618015-991683015 GCF_019279795.1 Protopterus annectens
ACAAAGTGGGCTCTATAGCCTTCCTGGTTAGGAATGGACTGTATAGATTCACACTGAGCCATTCAATATGATCCATAAGACAAGTGCATATGTGACTGCCTATCCAGTTAGCTGTGCCATCTACGTGGTAACCACCAAATAAAATGGTGTGGAGAAATTCAAAAAAATGTGAGACAACTTGTCAAGATGCAGCTAGCAATTTTTTTTTTCTCACTGAGTGTCCTGTTTGTCTGGATACAACCCATAACACACATATAGTTGCACGGTATGTCGACAAAAAGGTAACTGCAGATATTTAAAAAAAAATAAAGCACACTTTTTGTAAAAGTAGAATGAATGAAAAAGAAAAGAAGGTATCAAGCAACAATGTTCCAAAGATACGTTATCTTTTCTTTGGAGACACACAGAAACAGCAGGAAAATGGAGTTCTGAGAACATGGGAGATGAAACAAACTGTAGAGAAAAGGCATATGACAATGAAGAGGGTAAATCGATCAAGGCTTCATACTGTAAATGATATATTCAGGGATGAGCTAAGACTCACGGCTTTACTGTGTTCCGAGGAAGAACAGTAGCGTTTGATATGTAATGAAATTATAACAAATTTATGGGAGGCTCACTTAAGAAGGACTACTGCAACATAATAAACTCTTTCTGCTATAATGTATCACCAGTGCAGAATAATATCAACCCAGAACACAGCTGACAATACCTGCCACTGTTGTTTATATAACCACAGCTGGAAAATTAGACCTGACCCACAACCTAAACATTGCACATTGAGTAAAAGGCATACTTGTTCTAAATATTTGGGATTTTACACAAATTTAGGCCTTGTCAATGAAAAAGAAACCATGAAATAGATTTGCAGCATGGATTATAAGCAGAGTAACAAAGACATTCAAGCATTTGTTGAGCATGGATTATTGCTGTGGAAACTGTACTAATTCTGCTAGTATTTTTCATGACATTTTCCTTTTACATTTCTTTGTGATCCTGAACATAAGCCATTCGTGAGGTGGGTGTCCTAACTCCTCAGCAGGTGAAGCTTTCCCTATTGGAAATGAGGGAGTGAGGAATCAGTGAGGGGAAGCAGCAGGGAGTGGAAGCTATCATTATTCAGCAGCTTTGAGGTCACTAATCTGAGAGGAGATGTGTAATGACACCAGTTATGTATTTGCTGAGATGAAGAGGATAAGAATATTATGACATCAGCGTGTACTGTGACATCAGTGCATACTGACATGTCCTACCACATGCCAGGTCTGGACATCTGCTCCTCTGCTTTCTACATATCACTAGAATGTGAATTTGTGCACTTCCTATTCTACAGTAAATTTTGCAAAAGTATCACTAGGAGTGGACACTCTCCCCAGGATAGACATACAAGCCTTTACAAGTGTCACTAGGAATGCACATTCTCCCCAGGATAGGTGTACAGGCCCCGCACAAGTGTCAGTAGGAGCATCTGCTCTTCCCAGGATAGGCACACAGGCCCATCGTTACATTATCCTACCCTCCAGCCGTCCAAGAAGCTAACATTTACTCATAAACTCGGTTTGCCAGTGCTGCAGATTGACCAACATGCTGGAATCTTTCTTTCTCTTTCTTTTTTCTATTCTTTGTTTCATCCTTTCCTTCTTTTTCCTTCATTATTTTCTATATCATTCTCTCTTCTTTTCTTTCTTCATATATTATCTTCTTTTTCTGGAGGACCACCACCTTCTCTGTGCCAGTTTCCTTAAACTCCTTGCCCACATTCCACTAGGCCACATTTCCTCCTTTATCACTGCACATCTGCCATATGTCCTACTTTAACTTTTGAATACTATTTCCTCCTATATCATGATCTTGTTAAACGGGCTCTAGCAGACCCTTCTTATATATTTCTTCCTCCTTTGGATCTGACTTCCTTCTTCCATGCCTCTGCTATTGTATACTCGGTCCCTATCCTTCTGATACCCTGGAACATTTTTCTTGTTCATGTACTGTTTTCCTATCCTATTGTAATATCACTCCATCCATGTGCTGTTCTTCTTTCCTATTGTAATGTTACTCCTAAACCACCTCAACCTTTCCTATTGTAATGTTACTCCTAAACCACCTCAACCTTCCACCCCAAAGTTATTTTCCAATCATATCATCATACAAATAGCATTAACTTCACTACCTGATTCCCGCACAACCACTGGCTGAACCATATGTCACATTGTCAGCCCAGCTCTCTGGAATTTTGTAAGTAATTATATGTCATTTGAGAATATTAATATGAGTTATATAGAAGTGTGACAGAAGGAGATATTGCCAGCACAGTTATCTGGAATTTTGTAAATAATCATATCTCATTTGTGAATATCAACATGATTTATATGCTTGTCTTACAAATGTATTAGAACTGTATGTTATGTGCATATTAAACTACTGGTACAGAAGTGTGTGTTGAACAGAGTTTGTACAGTACTGAGCCTAGATGTGTGACCACAGTGTACTCTGCTGGATTAGAACAGAAATATATATAAACTATTGTACATGTGTAATGTATATGTTTTAATAGTGGGAACTAGAACATAGAGGGTTAATTTGTAAAACTGGAAGAAAATAGTTGAAATTAAATTGTTTTATGCTTCTGCTATAAAAGTTAGTTTCAATGCAACATGGTGATAGGATGTCTAGAACTAGGATGCCTTCTGAATTGTTTTGCAAGTGTTTATTGTTTTATGACTTCCAGGATCTGCAAACATCTGAAGGCTATGTATTTTTCACAGGGAGATGTTAAATGTGGGTAGTTTCTGACAATGGGGGTGTAGCTTGTAACCAAAAGTCAGGTGACAAAAAGTGATGCCTTCCAAGCTAACCCAGCAGTAATATTTGATATTAACTTAAGAACTCTCTGAGAAAGAGAAACAAGGCATTTTGTATCTGTCTATGATCTGACAACATCCACTCACCACTTCTGCCTGCTTGTTGTTCTGTAAGTAATTTTTAGGGCATAGTAACTCTTTTAGATTAAGATATGAATATAGAAAAGTATAGCTTAGATGCTCTCTTTATTTAGTTCAGACTATCCTGTAATGTTTTAAATATTCCTGTGATTTTGAACTCTGATGTAATTGATTACTTATTGAGTGTTGTCTTGTTCTTTTATTATTTATTATTAAATATTTAAACCTTTCAATTGTGACTTGTCTATTTAGATATATTTATGCTCTTACAGTACTTTTATATCTATTTGGTAACACTGTACAGGCCCCTCTTAATAGCCTGGTGCTTGGTCAAACTACCATTTGGATTAAAAGTATCATTACACTGTAGGATTGGACATCCTTTCTTAAGGGCCTTAAAGTAGCTGAAAGGGGATTCTGGTGGCAGTGGTAACTACCTTACTGTCTGGGCAGAGAAAGGCATAGTTAGAAAACCTGTTCCAGCCTTTCCCATGTATGTGTGTGTATGTAAAACAAATCTACAGGAATGTGTATGTGTCAGCTACTTGGGCAGGGACATGAAACACTGTTTGGACAGAGAGAGTATTAGAGGACATGGCTTGGAACGGACTCAGCTCTATATCTGTGCCAGTGGGGAGTCTTCTTGGGGATCTGGAGAAAGAGGAAGAGGAAGAAACTAGCCCCAGATTGACTGTGGTCTCTGTATGCTTTTTAGGGAAATTACACTTTACTGTGTGCATACCTGTCATCCTTCTAAGTGTGCACCCCCACTGTTGCTAGTGGTTAGGATTGAGACTCCTTGATTACTGGGCCAGTGCAGGGGCATCACATATTAATTGGTGGTAGTGGTGGGATAACCACATCACATACTAATTGCTTTTTAGTGCTGTGGACATTTAATTCCTGTAGCCTCTAAACATTGGTCACCAAGAAAGGTGTTTATACTCTCAATCAGCCACACAGTGAACATTCAGAGTTTCATATCACAATTGTTTTATTTATTTATTTTTTTGGTAGACTAGTTAGTCAGGGAGAGCAGGCAAGCATGTCAGCAGAGGAGTACGGCAAACTGACAAGAGCCAGTTGGCTGAGATGTGCCAGGCTAAAGGACTGGTGCATGCCGACCTGACTAAAGCAGAAATGATTGCAACTTTAGCTACAGCTGCATCACAGTATAGCAACCAGGAGGAGAATCAGACTGGCCTTGGAAAGGTACAACTCTCAGAAAATGGACAGTTCAACCTTTCCACAGAGGACTTAAAAATCCATCTGGAGTTAAAAAGACAAACTGGAGGCCAAATGTTTAGAAATAGAAGCAGCAGAGAGACTGAAACATCTGGAGGCTGAGGAAAATGAGAAACTGAGATGTCTGGATGCTGAGGAAAATGAGAAACTGCAATGTCTGAAAGCTGAGGAGAATAAGAGGCAGAGCCAACATGAAAAGGAGATGCTGACTCTTTGCTAGGGTCATGGAGTTAATGGGGAAGGTAGTAACCAAAGCCCAGAAGCAACAAAGGTCAGTACATTTCTTCCACAATTTACAGAGGGGGATAACTCTGATAGTTTAATTCATATGTTTGAAAGGGTTTGTAAATAGTATAATGTTGACCAAGGGTACTGGGTACGGTTCATGACCTCCTTACTCCACGGTAAAGCTGTAACTGCTATTTCTAAATTGTCTGATATTAATTGCTTAAATTATAATACTGTCTTTTAGAATATTTTAAGTTAACACCTCAAGCTTATAAGAAAAAATGTTTCATGAGCATAGATGCAAGGCAGATGAAAGTGCTTGCGAATATATTGCTGAACTAAGCATTTGTTTTCATAGGTGGATGATTGTATGTCAGGTCACCACATCTGAATGGCTAGGAGACCTTTTGATGAGGGAAAAAGCCCTTAGCACTTTGCCTGGGCACATAAGAATCTGGTTAGCAGATAGGGAATGTAACACAGCAGATGAGTTGGGGAAAAAGAGAGACCTCTACATAGAAAGCAGGGCATCACTGCACAGGAAAGGGATGCCCACTGCTGTTCATGGGTCTAAGGGAACCCATGGTGGGCAGCATAAACTGCCCCAACAGAGTCTGCTGGTAGCAAGGAAGCCACTAGTCCAGATACACATCCAGGACCAAAGGTTAAATGTTTTAAATGCAAACAGTGGGACCATCTACCATATAGATGTTCACGGAGGCAAGGTGGGGAACAAAAGGTGTGAGAAACAGTAAGTAGGGGGTCTATGTCATTTATTCAAACACTTAAAATGTCAAACATTACATGGTTGAGACCATATGTTTGACATTCAGGTGTTCGAAGGTTGACTTAATGGTGCCATACAGTGCAGAATGGGAGAATTTCCCTTTTCTCCACTGAAATACAGTCTCGGAGTTGGTATATTTAAGTAGGTTGGTGGGGGGTGAAGGAGGGCTTGCCCCCCTGCTCACACTGTTAGTCTATGTTTTCCTTATTTTATTTTTTTTATTGGATATTTGAACTTCCAAATGTCGAACATATGGTCTCGACCATGTAACCTTCGACATTTTGCAAGTTCGAATATTTGACATAGACCCTAAGTAGGAATGACAGAACGCCAGCAGTAAATTCTCTTGAGACAATGAGGGTACCAAACGGATACCTAAACTGCCCCAACAGAGTCTGACAGTAGCAGGGAAGCCACTATTCCAGATACACATCCAGGACCAGATGTTAAATGTTTTAAATGCAACCACTTGGATCATCTACCATATAGATGTCCACAGGGGCAAGATGGGGAACAAAAGGTGGGAGAAACAGTAAGTAGGAATGACAGAATGCCAGCAGTAAGTTGTCTTGAGACAATGAGGGTACCAAACTACCACAAGAGGTTATATCCTATCTTAGTACATGGGAAAGAGGCTATTGCTAAGAGAGACACAGCCTCTGACCTAACCATTGTGAAGCCTGCAGTGGATAAAGAGGAGCAGTACTTGCCTGGGCAGTCTACTCCAGTCAGAGCTTTAGGGGGGGGACCACATTCCAAATACCTTTGGCTTAGGTTCACCTTGACTAGGACAGTGGAAAAGGAAGCCAGCAAGTAGGTGTGTTTGAGGATATCCTTGCAGATATCCTGATAGGGAATGCTTTTGATAATGCAGTACCTTGCATGCATGCAGTTACATGCAGTCAGGCTTGGAGACAAGCATGTGGGTATGGTAGCCTGGGGAGACTCAAGACAGACCACATGTCTGCAGCCAGGACTGGTGAGGTGGTTACTTTAAGGAAGGAACTACCCTCTAGCAGTGAGACTGAAGGTGAGCCACAGCTGCTTGTAAGTACTGATGTTCCCTTGGACAGAGTGACTGCCAAGGCAGAGGTGAGTAGTAGTAGTACCCAGGCTCACAGTGAGGTACTGCTGTCAGAGAATACCCAACTTCCTGTGGAAGGAGAGCTAGCAAGGGTTACCAAGAGAAAGCTGAGACAGGCTCAGCTCCCAGATCCTACATTACAAGGCCTGAGGGATGTAGCTAGTGAGGCACCTGATTCTCAAAGGAAGTGGGAATCTGTATACTCGAACAAAGGGTTACTGTATCGAGAATGGACCCATTAGGAAGGGTAGAAAGTGAGAGAATACAGCAGTTGGTAGTGCCCAGAGTCTACCATCTGGTGATTCTAGCCATAGCCCCTGATATTCTCTTTGCAGATCATATGAGCATAAAGCATACCAAGAGATGTATTATGTAGACCTTTTATTGTCCTGGGATTTCTAGAGATGTAACAGGGTACTGCAGGTCATCTGAGCACCAAAAGGATAAAGGGTCTCAAACATCTGTCCTATGCTGTACAAGGCCATGTCAAACCCAGATTTGATGAATATGCTTCACCTCAAAAAATCTAGATCAATCTTGACCAATGGATGGGAGATGATTACCTCAGTGTCACTGCTCAACAACCTATGAACCAGGGTCAAAAGGTAGGAAAGGCAGGAGATAAGGTCAAAGCTCCTTTGATGCTTTGATGATGATATAGGAGCCATTTCACAGGGTAGTTATGGCTATTGTGGGGCCTCTGAGTACCCCAAGTTCCACAGGAAAAAGTACATCCTAGTGGTAGTAGTTTATGCTACCAGATAACATGAGGCAGTGGCTCTATCCTCCATTGAGGCAGAAATTTTGGCAAGTGCTTTATTAGTGATTTTCAGCAGGGTAGGTTTCCCAAAAGAAATTAAATTAGCACCTGTGTCAGTCTGGCTTCTCTGTGGAAGCACTGTGTGGAGAAGCACCTAAACACTACCCCTACCATCCCCAGACTAATGGTCTTGTGGAAAGCTTAAACTCTACACAGAATACCATGCTATGGGCATTTGCAGACGAGCTCAAGAGGGAGTGGGACAAATATTTGCCCCATCTCTTGTTTGCCTGCAGAGAGGTTCCCCAGAAATCCACAGATTTTTAACCCTTCGAGTTGCTGTATGGGCATAGTGTGAAGGGACCTCTAGATTTGATTTGAGATGCATGGGAGAGTGAGTGCGAATCCTACAAGGAATCTGTTGTGGCATATGTCCTAAACTTCAGAACAAGACTCAGGGAACTCATGGTCTAGGCCCAGGAGAACCTGTCAGAAGCCCAACAACAGAAAAAGGTCTGGCATGACAGGAATGCTCGAGCTAGGCAGTATGCTGTGGGGCAGCAGGTTATGGTTCTCATTCCTGTCAGACACAGCAAGCTGCAAGCCGATTGGGAGGGGCCTGTCAAAGTGGTAAGGAATGTCATTGATGTTAACTACATGGTAGAACTGCTAGGCAGAAGACAGGGCCTCAAACTGCACCATGTTAACATGATGAAATCTTACCATGACAGGGAGGCCATGGTGCAAAGTATTTGCAGCACAAGGCAGGAGGAGTACAAGGGGGATCTATAGCTACAGGGAGTCAACCAGCCAAATCCCAAATTATTATGGTGGAGCCAAGGGTTGCAGGCATGCGATAGGACAGTGCAGTAAAGAGAGGGAATGGGGTAAGGCATTCCCACATAGGCGCAATCCTCTCAAGCAACATTTCTCAAGGGTCACTTAAAAAACTAGCTCGAGTTTTTTTTTTGGGGGGGATGTCACATTTTCAGCCCAGCTGTCTGAAATTTTGTAAACAATTATATGCCATTTGAGAATATTAATATGATTTATATAGAAGTGTAACAGAAGGGGATACTGCCAGCACAGCTATCTGGAATTTTGTAAATAATCATATGTCATTTGTGAATACCAACATGATTCATGTGCTTGTCTTACAAATGCATTAAAACTGTATGTTTTGTCTATATTAAACTGCTGGTACAAAAGTGTGTACTGAACATGCTTTCTACAGTACTGAGCCTAGATGTGTGACCACAGCATACCCTGCTGGATTAAAATAGAAGTGTATATGAACTATTGTACACATGTAAATGTATATGTTTTAACAGTGGGAACTTGAACATAGAGGGTTAACTTGAAAAACTTCAAGAAAATAGTTGAAATTAAATTATTTTATGATTGTGCTATAAATGTTAGTTTCAATGCAGCAAGGAGACAGGATGTCTAGAATTAGGGTGCGTTCTGCATTGTTTTGCAAATATTTTATTGTTTTATGACTTCCAGGATCTGCAGACCTCTGAAGGCTATGTATTTTTCAGAGGGAGATGCCAAGTGTTGGTAGTTTCTGACAATGGGAGTTTAGCTTGGGAATTAAAGTCAGGTGACAAAAAGTGATGTCAACCAAGCTAACCCAGCAATAATATATTATATTAATTTAAGAACTCTATGAGAGAGATTAACAGGACATTTTCTATCTGTCTTTGATCTTATAACATTCACTCACCACTTCTTCCTGCTTGATGTTCTGTATGTTTGTTTTTAGGGCATAGTAATTCTTTTAGAATCAGGTAGGAATATAGTAAAGTACAGCTTAGGTGTTTTTATTTATTTTAGACTGTTCTGCAATGTTGTTTTAAATATTTCCTGTGATTTGGAACTCTGATGTAAATGATAACTTACTGAGCAGTGTCTTGTTCTTTTATTATTTGTTATTAAATATTTAAAAATTCAATTGTGGCTGATCTGTTCAGAGATATTTAAGCTCTTAAAGTACTTGCATATGAATTTGGTGACACTGTACAAGCCACTCTTGATAGCCTGGCACTTGGTCAAACTGCCATTTGGATTAATAGTAACATTATACAATAAGATTGGACACCCATTGTTAAGGGCCTTAAAGTAGCTGATAAGAAGCTCTGCTGGCAGTGGTAACTACCTTATCATCTGGGCAGAAGGGTGCATAGCTAGTAAACCGTGCCAGCCTTTCCCACGTGTGTGTGTGTGTGTGTGTGTGTGTGTGTGTGTGTGTGTGTGTGTGTGTGTCTGTGTAAAACAAATCTCCGAGTGTGTGTGTGTGTGTGTGTGTGTGTGTGTGTGTGTGTGTGTGTGTGTGTGTGTGTGTGTCTGTGTGTGTCTGTCTGTGTGTGTCTGTGTGTGTGTGTGTGTGTGTGTGTGTGTGTGTGTGTGTGTGTGTGTGTGTGTGTGTGTGTGTGTGTGTGTGTGTGTGTGTGTGTGTGTGTGTGTGTGTGTGTGTGTGTGTGTGTGTGTGTGTGTGTGTGTGTGTGTGTGAGCTACTTGGGCAGGGACACAAAGCACTGGTTGGACAGAGAGAGTGTTAGAGGACTTGGCTTGGAACCCTGGCTAAGGACTCAGCTCTATAGCTGTGCTAGTGGGGAGTCCTTGGGGATCTGGAGAAAGAGGAAGAAACCAGCCCCAGACTGAATGTTGTCTCTGTGAGCTTTTAAGGAAAATTGCTTTGTACTGTGTGCGTACCTGTCATCCTCCCAAGTGTACGTCCCTCATTGTTGCCAGGGGTGAGGATTGAGACTCCTTTATTACTGGGCCAGTGTAGGGGCGAATACCTTACAGTGGTTCAGGCAGATGTGATCAAAGAGAATAGATTACTGTGGTTCAGGCAGAATGTGATCAAAGAGAATAGCTTACTGTGGTTCAGGCACATGTGATCAAAGAATAGCATACTGTGGTTCAGGCATATGTGATCAAAGAAAATGGATTATGGTGGTTCAGGCACATGTGATCAAAGAGAATAGATTATGGTGGCTCAAGCACAGGTGATCAAAGAGAATAGATTATGGTGGTTTAGGCACATGTGATCAAAGAGAAATGATTATGGTGGTTCAGGCACATGTGACCAAAGAGAACAGATTATGGTGGCTCAGGCACATGTGACCAAAGAGAATAGATTATGGTTGTTCACGCACATGTGATCAAAGAGAAAAGATTATGGTGGTTCAGGCACATGTGATCAAAGAGAACAGATTATGGTGGCTCAGGCACATGTGACCAAAGAGAATAGATTATGGTTGTTCACGCACATGTGATCAAAGAGAAAAGATTATGGTGGTTCAGGCACATGTGATCAAAGAGAATAGATTATGGTGGTTCAGGCACATGTGATCAAAGAGAATAGCTTACTGTGGTTTAGGCACATGTGGTCAAAGAGAATCAATTATGCTGGTTCAGACACATGTGATCAAAGAGAATAGATTATGGTGGTTCAGGCACATGTGATCAAAGAGAATATCTTACTGTGGTTCAACCACATGTGGTCAAAGAGTATAGCTTACTGTGGTTCAGGCACGTAATCAAAAAATAGCTTACTATGGTTCAGGCACATGAGCTCAAAGAGAATAGCTTACGGTGGTTCACGCACATGTGATCAAAGAGAATAGCTTACTGTGGTTTAGGCACATGTGATAAAAGAGAATAGCTTACTGTAGTTCAGGCACATGTGATCAAAGAAAATAGCTTACTGTGGTTCAGGCACATGTGATCAAAGAGAATAGCTTACTGTGGTTCAAGCACATGTGATCAAACAAAATAGCTTACTGTGGTTCAGGCACATGTGATCAAAGAGAATAGCTTACTGTGGTTCAGGCACATCTGATCAAAGAGAATAGCTTAATGTGATTCAGGCACATGTGATCAAAGAGAATAGCTTACTGTGGTTCAGGCACGTGTGAACAAAGAGAATAGCTTACTGTGGTTCAGGCATGTGTGATCAAAGAATAGCTTAATGTGGTTCAGGCACATGTGATCAAAGAGAATAGCTTACTGTGGTTCAGGCACATGTGATCAAAGAATAGCTTACTGTGGTTCAGGCACATGTGATCAAAGAGAATAGTCTACTGTGGTTCAGGCACATGTGATCAAAGAGAATAGCTTACTGTGGTTCAGGCACATGTGATCAATGAGAATAGCTTAATGTAGTTCAGGTACATGTGATCAAAGAATAGCTTACTGTGGTTCAGGCACATGTGATCAAAGAATAGCTTACTGTGGTTCAGGCACATGTGATCAAAGAGAATAGCTTACTGTGGTTCAGGCACATGTGATCAAAGAAAAGCTTACTGTGGTTCAGGCACATGTGATCAAAGAATAGCTTACTGTGGTTCAGGCACATCTGATCAAAGAGAATAGCTTACTGTGATTCAGGCACATGTGATAAAGAGAATAGTCTACTGTGGTTCAGGCACATGTGATCAAAGAGAATAGATTATGGTGGTTCAGGCACATGTGATCAAAGAAAATAGATTATGGTGGTTCAGGCACATGTGATCAAACAGACTAGATTATGGTAGTTCAGGCACATGTGATCAAAGAGAATAGCTTGCTGTGGTTCAGGCACATGTGATCAAAGAGAATAGCTTACTGTGGTTCAGGCACATGTGATCAAAGAGAATAGCTTACTGTGGTTCAGGCACATGTGATCAAAGAGAATAGCTTACTGTGGTTCAGGCACATGTGATCAAAGAGAATAGCTTACTGTGGTTCAGGCACATGTGATCAAAGAATAGCTTACTATGGTTCAGGCACATGTGATCAAATAATAGCTTACTGTGGTTCAGGCACATGTGATCAAAGAGACTAGATTATGGTGGTTCAGGCACATATGATCAAAGAGAATAGATTATGGTGGTTCAGGCACATGTGATCAAAGAAAATAGATTATGGTGGTTCAGGCACATGTGATCAAACAGACTAGATTATGGTAGTTCAGGCACATGTGATCAAAGAGAAATCATTATGGATATTCAGGCACATGTGACCAATGAGAACAGATTATGGTGGTTCAGGCACATGTGATTAAAGAGAATAGATTATGGTGGTTCAGGCACATGTGATCAAAGAGGAAAGATTATGGTGGTTCGGGCACATGTGATCAAAGATACTAGATTATGGTGGTTCAGGCACATGTGATCAAAGATAATAGCTTACTGTGGATAAGGCACATGTGGTCAAAGAGAATCGATTATGGTGGTTCAGGCACAAGTGGTCAAAGAGAATCGCATACTGTGGTTCAGGCACATGAGATGAAAGAGAATAGACTATGGTGGTTCAGGCAATTGTGATCAAAGAGAATAGATTATGGTGGTTCAGGCACATGTGATCAAAGAGTATATCTTACTGTGGTTCAAGCACATGTGGTCAAAGAGTATAGATTATGGTGGTTCAGGCACATGTGGTCAAAGAGAATAGCTTACTGTGGTTCAGGCACATGTGGTCAAAGGGAGTAGCTTACTGTGGTTCAGGCACATGTGGTCAAAGATAATAGCTTACTGTGGTTCAGGCACATGTAGTCAAAGAATAGCTTACTGTGGTTCAGGTACATGTGATCAAAGAGAATAGCTTACTGTGGTTCAGGCACATGTGATCAAAGAATAGCTTACTGTGGTTCAAGCACATGTGATCAAATAATAGCTTACTGTGGTTCAGGCACATGTGATCAAAGAGAATAGCTTACTGTGGTTCAGGCACATTTGATCAAAGAATAGCTTACTGTGGTTTGGCACACGTAATCAAAGAGAATAGCTTACTGTGGTTCAGGCACACGTTATCAAAAAGAATAGCTTACTGTGTTTCAGGCACATGTGAGCAAAGAAAATAGCTTACTGTGGTTCAGGCACATGTGATCCAAGAATAGCTTATTGTGGTTCAGGCACATGTGATCAAAGAGAAGAGCTTACTGTAGTTACGGTACATGTGTTGAAAGAGAATAGTTTATTGTGGTTAAGGTACATGCGATCAAAGAGAATAGCTTACTGTTGTTCAGGCACATGTGATCAAAGAGAATAGCTTACTGTGGTTCAGGCATGTGTGATCAAAGAATAGCTTACTGTGGTTCAGGCACATGTGATCAAAGATAATAGCTTACTGTGATTCAGGCACATGTGATCAAAGAGAATAGTCTACTGTGGTTCAGGCACATGTGATCAAAGAGAATAGCTTACTGTGGTTCAGGCACATGTGATCAAAGAGAACAGCTTACTGTGGTTCAGGTACATGTGTTGAAAGAGAATAGTTTATTGTGGTTAAGGTACATGCGATCAAAGAGAATAGCTTACTGTTGTTCATGCACATGTGATCAAAGAGAATAGCTTACTGTGGTTCAGGCATGTGTGATCAAAGAATAGCTTACTGTGGTTCAGGCACATGTGATCAAAGAATAGCTTACTGTGGTTCAGGCACATGCGATCAAAGAGAATAGCTTACTGTGGGTCAGGCAGACGTGATCAAAGAGAAGAGCTTACTCTGGTTCAGGCACATGTAATCGAAGAGAATTACTTACTGTGGTTCAGGCACATGTGATCAAAGAGAATAGCTTAATGTAGTTCAGGTACATGTGATCAAAGAATAGCTTACTGTGGTTCAGGCACATGTGATCAAAGAGAATAGCTTACTGTGGTTCAGGCACATGTGATCAAAGAGAATAGCTTAATGTGGTTCAGGCACATGTGATCAAAGAATAGCTTACTGTGGTTCAGGCACATGTGATCAAAGAATAGCTTACTGTGGTTCAGGCACATGTGATCAAAGAGAATAGCTTACTGTGGTTCAGGCACATGTGATCAAAGAATAGCTTACTGTGGTTCAGGCACATGTGATCAAAGAATAGCTTACTGTGGTTCAGGCACATGTGATCAAAGAGAATAGCTTACTGTGGTTCAGGCACATGTGATCAAAGAGAATAGCTTACTGTGGTTCAGGCACATGTGATCAAAGAGAATAGATTATGGTGGTTCAGGCACATGTGTTGAAAGAAAATAGATTATGGTGGTTCAGACACATGTGATCAAAGAGAATAGATTATGGTAGTTCAGGCACATGTGATCAAAGAGAATAGCTTACTGTGGTTCAGGCACATGTGATCAAAGAGAATAGCTTACTGTGGTTCAGGCACATGTGATCAAAGAGAATAGCTTACTGTGGTTCAAGCACATGTGATCAAACAAAATAGCTTACTGTGGTTCAGGCACATGTGATCAAAGAGAATAGCTTGCTGTGGTTCAGGCACATGTGATCAAAGAATAGCTTACTATGGTTCAGGCACATGTGATCAAAGAATAGCTTACTGTGGTTCAGGCACATATGATCAAAGGGAATAGATTATGGTCATTCATATGTGATCAAAGAGAATAGATTATGGTGGTTCAGGCACATGTGTTGAAAGAAAATAGATTATGGTGGTTCAGACACATGTGATCAAAGAGAATAGATTATGGTAGTTCAGGCACATGTGATCAAAGAGAAATCATTATGGATATTCAGGCACATGTGATCAAAGAGAATAGATTATGTTGGTTCTGGCACATGTGATCAAAGAGAATAGATTATGGTGGTTCAGGCACATTCGATCAAAGAGAAAAGATAATGTGGGTTCTGGCACATGTGATCAAAGAGACTAGATTATGGCGGTTCAGGCACATGTGATCAAAGATAATAGCTTACTGTGGTTCAGGCACATGTGGTCAAAGAGAATCGATTATGGTGGTTCAGGCACAAGTGGTCAAAGAGAATCGCTTACTGTGGTTCAGGCATATGAGAAGAAAGAGAATAGATTATGGTGGTTCAGGCAATTGTGATCAAAGAGAATAGATTATGGTGGTTCAGGCACATGAGATCAAAGAAAATATCTTACTGTGGTTAAAGCACATGTGGTCAAAGAGAATAAATTATTATGGTTCAGGCACATGTGGTCAAAGAGAGTAGCTTACTGTGGTTCAGGCACATGTGATCAAAGAGAATAGCTTACTGTGGTTCAGGCACATGTGATCAAAGAGAATAGCTTACTGTGGTTCAGGCACATGTGATCAAAGAATAGCTTACTGTGGTTCAGGCACATGTGATCAAAGAGAATAGCTTACTGTGGTTCAGGCACATGTGATCAAAGAATAGCTTACTGTGGTTCAAGCACATGTGATCAAATAATAGCTTACTGTGGTTCAGGCACATGTGATCAAAGAGAATAGATTACTGTGGTTCAGGTACATTTGATCAAAGAATAGCTTACTGTGGTTCATGCACACGTAATCAAAGAGAAAAGCTTACTGTGGTTCAGGCACACGTTATCAAAAAGAATAGCTTACTGTGTTTCAGGCACATGTGAGCAAAGAAAATAGCTTACTGTGGTTCAGGCACATGTGATCCAAGAATAACTTATTGTGGTTCAGGCACATGTGATCAAAGAGAAGAGCTTACTGTAGTTCAGGCACATGTGATCAAAGAGAATAGTTTACTGTGGTTAAGGCACATGTGATCAAAGAGAATAGCTTACTGTAGTTCAGGCACATGTGATCAAAGAGAATAGCTTACTGTGGTTCAGGCCCGTATGATCAAAGAATAGCTTACTGTGGTTCAGGCACATGGGATCAAAGAATAGCTTACTGTGGTTCAGGCACATGTGATCAAAAAGAATAACTTACTGTGGTTCAGGCACATGTGATCAAAGAACAGCTTACTGTGGTTCAGGCACATGTGATCAAATAGAATAGCTTACTGTGGTTCAGGCACATGTGATGAAAGAGAATTGCTTACTGTGGTTCAGGCACATGTGATCAAAGAATAGCTTACTGTGGTTCAGGCATATGTGGTCAAAGAGAATAGCTTACTGTGGTTCAGGCACATGTGATCAAAGAATAGCTTACTGTGGTTCAGGCACATGTGATCAAAGATAATAGCTTACTGTGATTCAGGCACATGTGATCAAAGAGAATAGTCTACTGTGTTTCAGGCACATGTGAGCAAAGAAAATAGCTTACTGTGGTTCAGGCACATGTGATCAAAGAGAACAGCTTACTGTAGTTACGGTACATGTGTTGAAAGAGAATAGTTTATTGTGGTTAAGGTACATGCGATCAAAGAGAATAGCTTACTGTTGTTCATGCACATGTGATCAAAGAGAATAGCTTACTGTGGTTCAGGCATGTGTGATCAAAGAATAGCTTACTGTGGTTCAGGCACATGTGATCAAAGAATAGCTTACTGTGGTTCAGGCACATGCGATCAAAGAGAATAGCTTACTGTGGGTCAGGCAGACGTGATCAAAGAGAAGAGCTTACTCTGGTTCAGGCACATGTAATCGAAGAGAATTACTTACTGTGGTTCAGGCACATGTGATCAAAGAGAATAGCTTACTGTGATTCAGGCACATGTGATCAAAGAATAGCTTATTGTGGTTCAGGCACATGTGATCAAAGAGAATAGCTTACTGAAGTTCAGGCACATGTGTTCAAAGAGAATAGCTTACTGTGGTTCAGGAACATGTGATCAAAGAGAATAGTCTAATGTGGTTCAGGCACATGTGATCAAGGAGAATAGCTTACTGTGGTTCAGGCATATGTGATCAAAGAGAATAGCTTACTTTAGTTCAGGCAATTGTGATCAAAGAATAGCTTACTGTGGTTCAGGCACACATGATCAAAAAGAATAGCTTTCTGTGGTTCAGGCACATGTGATCAAAGAGAATAGCTTACTGTGGTTCGAGCACATGTGATCAAAGAATAGCTTACTGTGGTTCAGGCACACATGATCAAAGAGAATAGCTTTCTGTGGTTCAGGCAGATGTGATCACAGAGAATAGATTATTGTGGTTCAGGCACATGTGATCAAAGTGACTAGATTATGGTAGTTCAGGCGCATGTGATCAAAGAGAAATGATTATGGTGATTCAGCCACATATGATCAAAGAGAATAGATTATGGTGGTTCAGGCACATGTGGTCAAAGAGAATAGCTTTCTGTGGTTCAGGCATATGTGGTCAAAGAGAGTAGCTTACCGTGGTTCAGGCACATGTGGTCAAAGATAATAGCTTACTGTGGTTCAGGCACATGTGGTCAAAGAATAGCTTACTGTGGTTCAGGTACATGTGATCAAAGAGAATAGCTTACTGTGGTTCAGGCGCATGTGATCAAAGAGAATAGCTTACTGTGGCTCAGGCACACGTGATCAAAGAGAATAGCTTATTGTGGTTCAGGCATATGTGATCAAAGAGAATAGCTTACTGTGGTTCAGGCACATGTGATCAAAGAGAATAGATTATGGTGGCTCAGGCACATGTGATCAAAGAGAATAGTTTATGGTGGTTCAGGCACATGTAATCAAAGAGAATAGCTTACTGTGGTTCAGGCACATGTGGTCAAAGAGAATAGATTATGGTGGTTCAGGCACACGTGATCAAAGAGAATCTCTTACTGTGGTACAGGCAGATGTGATCAAAAGGAATAGATTATGGTGGATCAGGCACATGTGATCAAAGAGAATAGATTATGCTGCTTCAGGCTCATGTGATCAAAGAGAATATCTTTCAGGCACATGTGATCAAAGAGAATAGATTATGGTGGTTCAGGCACATGTGGTCAAAGATAATAGCTTACTGTGTTTCAGGCACATGTGATCCAAGAATAGTTTATTGTGGTTCAGGCACATGTGATCAAAGAAAAGAGCTTACTGTAGTTCAGGCACATGTGATCAAAGAAAATAGTTTACTGTGGCTCAGGTACATGTGATCAAAGAGAATAGCTTATTGTGGTTCAGGGATATGTGATCAAAGAGAACAGCTTACTGTGGTTCAGGTACATGTGATCAATGAAAATAGCTTACTGTGGTTCAGGCACATGTGATCAAAGAGAATAGCTTACTGTGGCTCAGGCACATGTGATCAAAGAGAATAGCTTATTGTGGTTCAGGCATATGTGATCAAAAAGAATAGCTTACTGTGGTTCAGGCACATGTGATCAAAGAGAATAGATTATGGTGGCTCAGGCACATGTGATCAAAGAGAATAGTTTATGGTTGTTCAGGCACATGTAATCAAAGAGAATAGCTTACTGTGGTTCAGGCACATGTGGTCAAAGAGAATCGATTATGGTGGTTCAGGCACATGTGGTCAACGAGAATCGCTTACTGTGGTTCAGGCACATGTGATCAAAAGGAAAAATTATGGTGGTTCAGGCGCATGTGATCAAAGAGAATAGATTATGCTGCTTCAGGCTCATGTGATCAAAGAGAATATCTTACTGTATTTCAGGCACATGTGGTCAAAGAGAATAGATTATGGTGGTTCAGGCACATGTGGTCAAAGATAATAGCTTACTGTGGTTCAGGCACATGTGATCCAAGAATAGCTTATTGTGGTTCAGGCACATGTGATCAAAGAGAATAGCTTACTGTGGTTCAGGCACATGTGATCAAAGAGAATAGTCTACTGTGGTTCAGGCACATGTGATCAAAGAGAATAGCTTACTGTGGTTCAGGCACATGTGATCAAAGAGAATAGCTTACTGTGGTTCAGGCACATGTGATCAAAGAATAGCTTACTGTGGTTCAGGCACATGTGATCAAAGAGAATAGCTTACTGTGGTTCAGGCACATGTGATCAAAGAGAATAGCTTACTGTGGTTCAGGCACATGTGATCAAAGAATAGCTTACTGTGGTTCAGGCACATGTGATCAAAGAGAATAGATTACGGTGGTTAATGCACATGTAATCAAATAGAATAGATGATGGTGGTTCCGGCAGATGTGATCACAGAGAATAGATTATTGTGGTTCAGGTACATGTGATCAAAGTGACTAGATTATGGTAGTTCAGGCGCATGTGATTAAAGAGAAATGATTATGGTGATTAAGGCACATATGATCAAAGAGAATAGATTATGGAGGTTCAGGCACATGTGGTCAAAGAGAATAGCTTACTGTGGTTCAGGCATATGTGGTCAAAGAGAGTAGCTTACTGTGGTTCAGGCACATGTGGTCAAAGATAATAGCTTACTGTGGTTCAGGCACATGTGGTCAAAGAATAGCTTACTGTGGTTCAGGTACATGTGATCAAAGAGAATAGCTAACTGTGGTTCAGGAGCATGTGATCAAAGAGAATAGCTTACTGTGGTTCAGGCACATGTGATCAAAAGAGAATAGATTATGGTGGCTCAGGCACATGTGATCAAAGAGAATAGTTTATGGTGGTTCAGGCACATGTAATCAAAGAGAATAGATTACTGTGGTTCAGGCACATGTGGTCAAAGAGAATCGATTATGGTGGTTCAGGCACATGTGGTCAAAGAGAATCGCTTACTGTGGTACAGGCACATGTGATCAAAAGGAATAGATTATGGTGGATCAGGCACATGTGATCAAAGAGAATAGATTATGCTGCTTCAGGCTCATGTGATCAAAGAGAATATCTTACTGTATTTCAGGCACATGTGGTCAAAGAGAATAGATTATGGTGGTTCAGGCACATGTGGTCAAAGATAATAGCTTACTGTGTTTCAGGCACATGTGATCCAAGAATAGCTTATTGTGTTTCATGCACATGTGATCAAGGAGAAGAGCTTACTGTAGTTCAGGCACATGTGATCAAAGAAAATAGTTTACTGTGGCTCAGGCACATGTGATCAAAGAGAATAGCTTATTGTGGCTCAGGGATATATGATCAAAGAGAATAGCTTAATGTGGTTCAGGCACATGTGATCAAAGAGAATAGCTTACTGTGGTTCAGGCACATGTGATCAAAGAGAATAGCTTACTGTGGTTCAGGCACATGTGATCAAAGAAAATAGCTTACTGTGGTTCAGGCACATGTGATCAAAGAGAATAGATTATGGTGGCTCAGGCACATGTGATCAAAGAGAATAGTTTATGGTGGTTCAGGCACATGTAATCAAAGAGAATAGATTACTGTGGTTCAGGCACATGTGGTCAAAGAGAATCGATTATGGTGGTTCAGGCACATGTGGTCAAAGAGAATCGCTTACTGTGGTACAGGCACATGTGATCAAAAGGAACAGATTATGGTGGATCAGGCACATGTGATCAAAGAGAATAGATTATGCTGCTTCAGGCTCATGTGATCAAAGAGAATATCTTACTGTATTTCAGGCACATGTGGTCAAAGAGAATAGATTATGGTGGTTCAGGCACATGTGTTCAAAGATAATAGCTTACTGTGTTTCAGGCACATGTGATCCAAGAATAGCTTATTGTGGTTCAGGCACATGTGATCAAAGAGAATAGCTTACTGTAGTTCAGGCACATGTGATCAAAGAAAATAGTTTACTGTGGCTCAGGCACATGTGATCAAAGAGAATAGCTTATTGTGGTTCAGGCATATGTGATCAAAGAGAATAGCTTACTGTGTTTCAGGCACATGTGATCAAAGAGAATAGCTTACTGTGGCTCAGGCACATGTGATCAAAGAGAATAGCTTACTGTGGTTCAGGCACATGTGGTCAAAGAGAATCGATTATGGTGGTTTAGGCACATGTGGTTAAAGAGAATCGCTTACTGTGGTTCAGGCACATGTGATCAAAAGGAATAGATTATGGTGGTTCAGGCACATGTGATCATAGAGAATAGATTATGCTGCTTCAGGCTCATGTGATCAAAGAGAATAGATTATGATGGTTCAGCACATGTAATCAAAGAGAATAGCTTACTGTGGTTCAGGCACATGTGGTCAAAGAGAATCGATTATGGTGGTTCAGGCACAAGTGGTCAAAGAGAATCCCTTACTGTGGTTCAGGCACCTGTGATCAAAGAGAATAGATTATGGTGTTTCAGGCACATGTGTTCAAAGAGAATAGATTATGCTGCTTCAGGCTCATATGATCAAAGAGAATATCTTACTGTATTTCAGGCACATGTGGTCATAGAGAATCGCTTACTGTCGTTCAGGTACATGTGATCAAAGAGAATAGATTATGGTGGTTCAGGCATATGTGATCAAAGATAACAGAGTATGCTGCTTCAGGTTCATGTGATCAAAGAGAATATCTTACTGTATTTCACGCACATGTGGTCAAAGAGAACAGATTATGGTGGTGCAGGCACATGTGGTCAAAGAGAATAGCTTACTGTGGCTCATTTACATGTGGTTAAAGAGAATAGCTTACTGTGGTTCAGGCACATTTTGGTCAAAGAGAATAGCTTACTGTGGTTCTGTCACATGTGATCAAAGAGAATAGCTTACTGTGGTTCAGGCACATCTGATCAAAGAGAATAGCTTACTGTGATTCAGGCACATGTGATCAAAGAGAATAGTCTACTGTGGTTCAGGCACATGTGATCAAAGAGAATAGCTTACTGTGGTTCAGGCACATGTGATCAAAGAGAATAGCTTACTGTGGTTCAGGCACATGTGATCAAAGAATAGCTTACTGTGGTTCAGGCACATGTGATCCAAGAATAGCTTATTGTGGTTCAGGCACATGTGATCAAAGAGAATAGCTTACTGAGGTTCAGGGACGTGTGATCAAAGAATAGCTTACTGTGGTTCAGGCAGATGTGATCAAAGAATAGCTTACTGTGGTTCAGACACATGTGATCAAAGAGAATAGCTTATTGTGATTGAGGCACATGTGATCAAAGAGAATTGCTTACTGTGGTTCTGGCACATGTGATCAAAGAGAATAGCCTACTGTGGTTCAGGCACATGTGATCAAAGAGAATAGCCTATTGTGGTTCAGGCATACGTGATCAAAGAGAATATTTTACTGTAGTTCAGGCACATGTGATCAAAGAAAGTAGCTTACTGTGGTTCAGGCACATGTGATCAAAGAATAGCTTACTGTGGTTCAGCCACACATGATCAAAGAGAATAGATTACGGTGGTTCAAGCACATGTGATCAAAGCGAATAGATTATGGTGGTTCAGGCACATGTGATCAAAGAGAACAGATTATGGTGGTTCAGGCACATGTGATCAAAGAGAACAGATTATGGTGGCTCAGGCACATGTGATAAAAGAGAACAGATTATGCTGCTTCAGGCTCATGCGATCAAAGAGAATATCTTACTGTATTTCAGGCACATGTGGTCATAGAAAATCGCTTACTGTGGTTCAGGCACATGTGATCAAAGAGAATAGATTATGGTGGTTCAGGCACATGTGATCAAAGAGAATAGAGTATGCTGCTTCAGACTTATGTGATCAAAGAGAATATCTTACTGTATTTCATGCATATGTGGTCAAAGAGAATAGATTATGGTGGTACAGGCACATGTGGTCAAAGAGAATAGCTTACTGTGTCTCATTTACACGTGGTCAAAGAGAATAGCTTACTGTGGTTCAGGCACGTGTGGTCAAAAAGAATAAAGTATGGTGGTCCAAACACATGTGATCAAAGAGAATAGCTTACTATGGATCAGGCACATGTGACCAAAGAGAATAGCTTACTGTGGTTTAGGCACATTTTGGTCAAAGAGAATAGCTTACTGTGGTTCAGGCACATGTGATCAAAGAAAATAGCTTACTGTGGTTCAGGCATGTGTGATCAAAGAATAGCTTACTGTGGTTCAGGCACATGTGATCAAAGAATAGCTTACTGTGGTTCAGGCACATGTGATCAAAGAGAATAGCTTACTGTGGTTCAGGCACATGTGATCAAAGAGAATAGCTTACTGTGGTTCTGGCACATGTGATCAAAGAGAATAGCCTACTGTGGTTCAGGCACATGTGATCAAAGAGAATTGCTTACTGTGGTTCAGGCACATGTGATCAAAGAGAATAGCCTATTGTGGTTCAGGCATACGTGATCAAAGAGAATATTTTACTGTAGTTCAGGCAAATGTGATCAAAGAGAATAGCTTACTGTGGTTCAGGCACATGTGATCAAAGAATAGCTTACTGTGGTTCAGCCACACATGATCAAAGAGAATAGATTACGGTGGTTCAAGCACATGTGATCAAAGCAAATAGATTATGGTGGTTCAGGCACATGTGATCAAAGAGAACATATTATGGTGGTTCAGGCACATGTGATCAAAGAGAATAGATTATGGTGGCTCAGGCACATGTGATCAAAGAGAATAGATTATGATGGTTCAGCACATGTAATCAAAGAGAATAGCTTACTGTGGTTCAGGCACATGTGGTCAAAGAGAATCGATTATGGTGGTTCAGGCACATGTGGTCAAAGAGAATCGCTTACTCTGGTTCAGGCACCTGTGATCAAAGAGAATAGATTATGGTGTTTCAGGCACATGTGATCAAAGAGAATAGATTATGCTGCTTCAGGCTCATGTGATCAAAGAGAATATCTTACTGTATTTCACGCACATGTGGTCAAAGAGAACAGATTATGGTGGTGCAGGCACATGTGGTCAAAGAGAATAGCTTACTGTGGCTCATTTACATGTGGTCAAAGAGAATAGCTTACTGTGGTTCAGGCACATGTGGTCAAAAAGAATAAAGTATGGTGGTTCAAACACATGAAATCAAAGAGAATAGCTTACTATGGTCAGGAACATGTGATCAAAGAGAATAGCTTACTGTGGTTCAGGCAGATTTTGGTCAAAGAGAATAGTCTACTGTGGTTCAGGCACATGTGATCAAAGAGAATAGTCTACTGTGGTTCAGGCACATGTGATCAAAGAGAATAGCTTACTGTGGTTCAGGCACATGTGATCAAAGAATAGCTTACTGTGGTTCAAGCACATGTGATCAAAGAATAGCTTACTGTGGTTCAGACACACGTGATCAAAGTGAATAGCTTACTGTGGTTCAGGCACATGTGATCAAAGAATAGCTTACTGTGGTTCAGGCACACGTGATCAAAGAGAATAGCTTACTGTGGTTCAGGCACATGTGATCAAAGAGAATAGCTTACTGTGTTTCTGGCACATGTGAGGAAAGAAAATAGCTTACTGTGGTTCAGGCACATGTGATCCAAGAATAGCTTATTGTGGTTCAGGCACATGTGATCAAAGAGAATAGCTTACTGTGGTTCAGGCATATGTGATCAAAGAGAATAGCTTACTGAGGTTCAGGCATGTGTTATCAAAGAATAGCTTACTGTGGTTCAGGCACATGTGATCAAAGAATAGCTTACTGTGGTTCAGGCACATGTGATCAAAGAGAATAGCTTACTGTGGTTCTGGCACATGTGATCAAAGAGAATAGTTTACTGTGGTTCAGGCAGATGTGATCAAAGAGAATAGCTTACTGTGGTTCAGGCAGATGTGATCAACGAGAATAGCTTACTGTAGTTCAGGTACATGTGATCAAAGAATAACTTACTGTGGTTCAGGCACATGTGATCAAAGAATAGCTTACTGTGGTCCAGGCACACGTGATCAAAGAGAATAGCTTACTGTGGTTCAGGCACATGTGATCAAAGAGAATTGCTTACTGTGGTTCAGGCACATGTGATCAAAGAGAATAGCTTACTGTGGTTCTGGCACATGAGATCAAAGAGAATTGCTTACTGTGGTTCAGGCACATGTGATCAAAGAGAATAGCCTATTGTGGTTCAGGCATACGTGATCAAAGAGAATATTTTACTGTAGTTCAGGCACATGTGATTAAAGAGAATAGCTTACTGTGGTTCAGGCACATGTAATCAAAGAATAGCTTACTGTGGCTCAGCCACACATGATCAAAGAGAATAGATTATGGTGGTTCAAGCACATGTGATCAAAGCGAATAGATTATGGTGGTTCAGGCACATGTGATCAAATAGAACAGATTATGGTGGTTCAGGCACATGTGATCAAAGAGAATAGATTATGGTCGCTCAGGCACATGTCATCAAAGAGAATAGATTATGATGGTTCAGCACATGTTATCAAAGAGAATAGCTTACTGTGGTTCAGGAACATGTGGTCAAAGAGAATAGATTATGCTGCTTCAGGATCATGTGATCAAAGAGAATATCTTACTGTATTTCAGGCACATGTGGTCATAGAGAATCGCTTACTGGGGTTCAGGCACATGTGATCAAAGAGAATAGATTATGGTGGTTCAGGCACATGTGATCAAAGATAATAGAGTATGCTGTTTCAGGCTCATGTGATCAAAGAGAATATCTTACTGTATTTCAGGCACATGTGGTCAAAGAGAATAGATTATGGTGTTACAGGCACATGTGGTCAAAGAGAATAGCTTACTGTGGCTCATTTACATGTGGTCAAAGAGAATAGCTTACTATGGTTCAGGCACGTGTGGTCAAAAAGAATAAAGTATGGTGGTTCAAACACATGTGATCAAAGAGAATAGCTTACTATGGATCAGGCACATGTGATCAAAGAGAATAGCTTACTGTGCTTCAGGCACATCTGATCAAAGAGAATAGCTTAATGTGGTTCAGGCATATGTGATCATAGAGAATAGCTTACTGTGATTCAGGCACATGTGATCAAAGAGAATAGTCTACTGTGGTTCAGGCACATGTGATCAAAGAGAATAGCTTACTGTGGTTCAGGCACATGTGATCAAAGAGAATAGCTTACTGTGGTTCAGGCACATGTGATCAAAGAATAGCTTACTGTGGTTCAAGCACATGTGATCAAAGAATAGCTTACTGTGGTTCAGACACACGTGATCAAAGTGAATAGCTTACTGTGGTTCAGGCACATGTGATCAAAGAATAGCTTACTGTGGTTCAGGCACACGTGATCAAAGAGAATAGCTTACTGTGGTTCAGGCACACGTGATCAAAGAGAATAGCTTACTGTGGTTCAGGCACATGGGATCAAAGAGAATAGCTTACTGTGGTTCAGGCACATGTGATCAAAGAATAGCTTACTGTGGTTCAAGCACGTGTGATCAAAGAATAGCTTACTGTAGTTCAGACACACGTGATCAAAGAGAATAGCTTACTGAGGTTCAGGCACGTGTGATCAAAGAATAGCTTATTGTGGTTCAGGCACATGTGATCAAAAAATAGCTTACTGTGGTTCAGGGACATGTGATCAAAGAGAATAGCTTACTGTGGTTCTGGCACATGTGATCAAAGAGAATAGTTTACTGTGGTTCAGGCAGATGTGATCAAAGAGAATAGCTTACTGTGGTTCAGGCAGATGTGATCAATGAGAATAGCTTACTGTGGTTCAGGCACATGTGATCAAAGAGGAATCGCTTACTGTGGTTCAGGCACATGTGATCAAAGAGAATAACTTACTGTGATTCAGGCACATGTGATCAAAGAATAGGTTATTGTGGTTCAGGCACATGTGATCAAAGAGAATAGCTTACTGTGGTTCAGGCATATGTGATCATAGAGAATAGCTTACTGTGGTTCAGGCACATGTGAACAAAGAATAGCTTACTGTGGTTCATGCACATGTGATTAAAGAATAGCTTACTCTGGTTCAGGCACATGTGATCAAAGAGAATAGCTTACTGTGGTTCAGGCACATGTGATCAAAGAGAATAGCTTATTGTGGTTCAGGCACATGTGATCAAAGAATAGCTTACTGTGGTTCAGGCACATGTGATCAAAGAGTATAGAGAATGGTGGTTAATGCACATGTGATCAAAGAGAATAGATGATGGTGGTTCAGGCAGATGTGATCACAGAGAATAGATTATTGTTGTTCAGGCACATGTGTTCAAAGAGACTAGATTATGGTGGTTCAGGCACATATGATCAAAGGGAATAGATTATGATGGATCCGGCACATGTGATCAAAGAGAATAGACTATGGTGGTTCAGCTACATGTGATCAAAGAAAATAGATTATGGTGGTTCAGGCACACGTGATCAAAGAGAATAGTCTACTGTGGTTCAGGCACATGTTATTAAAGTGAATAGCTTAATGTGGTTCAGGCACATGTGATCAAAGAGAATAGATTATGGTAGTTCAGGCACATGTGATCAAAGAGAAATGATTATGGTGGTTCAGGCACATGTGACCAAAGGGAACAGATTATGTTGCTTCAGGCACATGTGACCAAAGAGAATAGATTATGGTGGTTCAGGCACATGTGATCAAAGAGAATAGATTATGGTGGTTCAGGCACATGTGATCAAAGAGAATAGATTATGGTGGTTCAGGCACAGGTGATCAAAGAGAATAGATTATGGTTATTCAGGCACATGTGATCAAAGAGAATAGATTATGGTGGTTCAGGCTCATGTGATCAAAGAGAATAGATTATGGTGGTTCAGGCACATGTGATCAAAGAGAAAAAATTATGGGGGTTCGGGCACATGTGATCAAAGAGACTAGATTATGGTGGTTCAGGCACATGTGATCAAAGAATAGTCTACTGTGGTTCAGGCACATGTTATTAAAGTGAATAGCTTAATGTGATTCAGGCACATGTGATCAAAGAGAATAGCTTAATGTGGTTCAGGCATATGTGATCATAGAGAATAGCTTACTGTGGTTCAGGCACATGTGAACAAAGAATAGCTTACTGTGGTTCAGGCACATGTGATTAAAGAATAGCTTACTGTGGTTCAGGCACACGTGATCAAAGAGATTAGCTTACTGTGGTTCTGGCACATGTGATCAAAGAGAATAGCTTACTGTGGTTCGGGCACATGTGATCAAAGAATAGCTTACTGTGGTTCAGGCACATGCGATCAAAGAGAATAGATTATGGTGGTTAATGCACATGTGATCAAAGAGAATAGATGATGGTGGTTCAGGCAGATGTGATCACAGAGAATAGATTATTGTGGTTCAGGCACATGTGATCAAAGAGACTAGATTATGGTGGTTCAGGCACATATGATCAAAGAGAATAGATTATGATGGATCCGGCACATGTGATCAAAGAGAATAGACTATTGTGGTTCAGATACATGTGATCAAAGAAAATAGATTATGGTGGTTCAGGCACATGTGATCAAAGAGAATAGATTATGGTAGTTCAGGCACATGTGATCAAAGAGAAATGATTATGGTGGTTCAGGCACATGTGACCAAAGAGAACAGATTATGGTGGTTCAGGCACATGTGACCAAAGAGAATAGATTATGGTGGTTTAGGCACATGTGATTAAAGAGAATAGATTATGGTGGTTCAGGCACATGTGATCAAAGAGAATAGATTATGGTGGTTCGGGCAGAGGTGATCAAAGAGAATAGATTATGGTTATTCAGGCACATGTGATCAAAGAGAATAAATTATGGTGTTTCAGGCTCATGTGATCAACGAGAATAGATTATGGTGGTTCAGGCACATGTGATCAAAGAGAAAAAATTATGGGGGTTGGGGCACATGTGATCAAAGAGACTAGATTATGGTGGTTCAGGCACATGTGATCAAAGATAATAGCTTACTGTTGTTCTGGCACATATGGTCAAAGAGAATCGATTATGGTGGTTCATGCACAATTGGTCAAAGAGAATCGCTTACTGTGGTTCAGACACATGAGATCAAAGAGAATAGATTATGGTGGTTCAGGCAAATGTGATCAAAGAGAATATCTTACTGTGGTTCAAGCACATGTGGTCAAAGAGTATAGATTATGGTGTTTCAGGCACATGTGGTCAAAGAGAATAGATTCCTGCGGTTCAAGCACATATGGTCAAAGAGAGTAGCTTACTGTGGTTCAGGCACATGTGGTCAAAGAGAATAGCTTACTGTGGTACAGGCACATGTGGTCAAAGAATAGCTTACTGTGGTTCAGGTACATGTGATCAAAATGAATAGCTTACAGTGGTTCAGGCACATGTGATCAAAGAGAATAGCTTACTGTGGTTCAGGCACATGTGATCAAAGAATAGCTTACTGTGGTTCAGGAACACGTGATCAAAGAGAATAGATTACGGTGGTTCAGGCACATGTGATCAAAGAGAATAGATTATGGTGGTTCAGGCACAAGTGATCAAAGAGAACAGATTATGGTGGTTCAGACACATGTGATCAAAGAGAATATTTTACTGTATTTCAGGCACATGTGGTCAAAGAGAATACATTATGGTGGTTCAGGCACATGTGGTCAAAGATAATAGCTTACTGTAGTTCAGGCACATGTGGTCAAAGAGAATAGCTTACTGTGGCTCAGGCACATGTGGTCAAAGAGAATAGCTTACTGTGGTTCAGGCACATGTGATCAAAGAGAGTAGCTTTACTGTGGTTCAGGCATGTGTAGTCAAAGAGAATAGCTTACTGTGGTTCAGGCACGTGTGGTCAAAAAGAATAGAGTATGGTGGTTCAAACGCATGTGATCAAAGAGAATAGCTTACTGTGGTTCAGGCACATGTGATCAAAGAGAATAGATTATGGTGGTTCAAGCACATGTGATCAAAGAGAATAGCTTACTGTGGTCCAGGCATATGTGCTCAAAGAGAATAGCTTACTGTGGTTCAGGCACGTGTGGTCAAAATGAATAGATTATGGTGGTTCAGGCATGTGCAGGAAAGGAGAAAGTCTGCTGAAGAAGGTTTGGGATACACAGGAAGAAGGCAAGAAATGAAAAAAAATCAAGTGAGATTGGCAAAATGGTTAGTTCCATCACCTCGCAGATATGAGGTACAGGGTTTGATTCTGACCTCTATATTAATTAGACTCTTATAGTCTGCAGACTGATAGACTAGTCTATCACTTTCAAATACATTTTCTCATGGTGCTATCTACCTGTTTCACAAATGTACAGAGAAGGCAAACCAACAGCTTATTATTTACTTATCAGTGATTGACAAAAATGCAATTTTTTCTGTTGCCTTAATATTTTGTCCTGTTTCTCCTACTGACTTGGTATAATCACAATAGCTTCATTCATTACTTTGTAGCAAAACTGCAATGAAATCCCCAGGCATTGTCCAAGGAACTATGACCCAGTCTGTGGTACTAATGGGAAGACCTACTCCAACTTGTGCATGCTCTGTTTAGAGAATAAGTGAGTAAAACAATTCACAACTAGTGCTGAATTTATATTTATTCTAAATATTACTTTTACTGCAATATGTTATTAATATTACAAGCGGAATGGTATAATGAAACATGCAAAGAAATACAACAGATAAAACACAACAGAGACATTTTTGAGAACAAAGCAGGAGACTAAAACAGGAATCCTGGATAAGCAAAGTAAATTGTTTTTCTTGAACGTTACTGTAAGCTTAAAGCATTTAAGGAATGTCTGGCAGCCTCTGAAATTGTCCATTTTTATATTCTAAGGATTTTAACAGATAGTTTTTTTAACAACAGTGAGTCATATCAGTCTATCATCAGCACTAACACTGAACGCTGATAGACCATAAAAACATGTCTTGAAACAACTTCATTGAAATATTTCTTTGGCTGTGGGGGCATACCCTATACTGGGAGATACTCCAAAACTTATATACGCATACTCCAACATCACACAATAGTGGAGAAAAGAAAAACTCCATTGCTTCTGAAAGCTGTTTCTGCAGTTGTGTCCAACCTCTCTGCATTCACTTGAATTGCTATTGATACACTAACAACAATGGTAGATGTGATTATAATAGGGAAAAGGTAATAGGCTCAGTAACTCCGGTCATATAACCATGAATAAAGTGAAGCCACTCAAAATACAGAAGGGCTATAGATATCTGTATCTATGTGGATTTAGCTATAGATATAAATATAGATATAGACATAGATATATATAAATATATAAATATATATATAAATATATATATATATATATATATATATATATATATATATATATATAATTTAGGCTATGAAGGATTAAGGTGAGGTTTTGAAATAATGGCTTTACACATAGGTTCATAGGTAGGTACTAGGCTATCTGCCCAAAGGCATTTATAAGCCTAGCCAGAATGTGTTGGCTTTTGCCGTCCCCTTAGATACGTTCCCTGTGCCTATGTCCAACAGAGCCACTGAAGTGCTCCCCGGGGCAGACTTTCTGTTTCCCATCCACTCATCAAGGTTTCTCTTGAAGAGTGTTAGCGAAGAGCTCTGCCTAATGTAGACTGGACTCTTGTTCCAAATCATGGGGGACAGGAATCTATCCCTCCAGCACATCCTATTTATTGTTGTGGTGACGTTTAGATCCCTAGAGCATGTGGCTCGAGGGGATAAGGCTTTCTTTAGGTGGAGCATGTCCATCAATTCTAGGTTGGACATGGCCCTATATGTCAGGCAGAGATCACCTCTGAGTAGGTAACCGAGTACAGCTGGAGTTTCTTCAGTCGAGCTGCATAGGGCATCTGCTTGAGGCCAGTGATCCTCTTGGCGAGGTGCTTGTGTGGTCTTTCTAGCTGTTGCAGATGTGTTTCTGAAAAGTCGTGTTTTAGAAAATAATAATGAATGTTTAACGAACTGGAAACGAGATAACGAGATTTATATAAAATGTACCATCTGAGGCTGACGATTTCTTTAACCTGAGTAGTGCAAAAGAAAGCTTGGATTGCACCTGAAGTGAGTTCATATTTGAACATCTTATAACATAAATGAAGAGTTGCTGAATAATTTTCTGATTAAAAAAGTTATCAAAGATGTGGAGAGTAGAGCATAGAAATATATCAAGTGCCAGTACAGTTAGATTTGTTTTGAAAATATGGAAAAAATAAATGTCTGTGCATATAATAATCCTTACCAGATATGAAGAATGGACTGGCAATCTCAAAGTATGTAGGGAGATAACTGGTTTCCATCAAAGAATATTGTGAAATTTGTAGTAGATTTAATGCAATTCACAATTATAATTGTTTTACTGCCTCCCTATACAATAATGTCTGATATGCAGTTCTCTAACGTAACATTACTGCACAATTCAGATTCCACTTTAGCATGGGTTTTAACTGAAGGACACTTTCTCATTCGAACAACTCACATCTTTACATTGAAACAGATCCATCTGTAAATAGATCATCTATATAAACTAGTAAGCTGTATAGTTCATCAACTATAAAACAAGAGATTTATGTTTCTTCAAATAGTAAAGGGTTTATTCTCTAACTGAGAAAATTAAAATTGTAAACTTAAAATCTAACCATGGATTGATAAGAATAATTAGAAAAAAAATGATAAAATAAAAAAGAAAAAATCCAATGTAAAAGGGTATCGAGAGATTAAAAATAAATAGATACCACAGGATTTGTTTGCTAAATAACAAAAAAAAATATGGACGATATTGAAAAAAAAAAACGAAAGCAAGCATCTCTTAAACCATGGGTTTTCATACTATTTAAAACAGTTTCTAATTTGAAAGATGTAACAATTTTGAACTTCTTCTATCGATTGTATGGCTAGGGGTTGTATTCTAGTCACACACCAGTGTAAGGAAGGGATTTGTGAACTTAACATTTTTATTACTTATATTAAAACCAGCCAAATTCTTACAAGAAGACTTTGGATTACAATTAACAAAGGATACCTTAAAGACAGACTGAAACAACAGAGTAAAAACACCATTTCTGGTCAAACTGGGAAAACAACGAAAAACCAGGATCCAAGTAGAAAAAGTTTAATAAAATCTTGAGCACCTTGGCATGGAGCCCTCAAAGGAAAATGCAACAGTTCTAAATACTCAAACTTATATAACAAGACCAATCATTCACTGGTTACATAACTGACCCTGAATCAGGTTAAAAAAAACTTTCCAATTACACTCTACATAAATACCCATTGGACTTAAAGTCCCATATTTCAATATAAAAACAGTTTCCTTACACAGAAGTCTTTTCTTAACATCAAAATTACTTCCTCTATCAGGGACATGTTCTAATATCGTACATTGCAAACCTTCTGGGTTATTGTTATGATGCTCTTTAAAGTGCATTACAAGAGGGCTCTCAAACTTAACATTTCTAATATCTCTAATGTACTCTTAAACTCTAAGTTTGAAGGCCCTCTTTCTCTCACCCACATAAAACATGCCACAAGGGCACCTAAGTGCTTAAACAACCCCTTCTGCATTACATGAAAATTTACAATTAAACCTAAAGGGAAGTCAATGCATTTGAATGTTCTACATACATATTTACATATAATACACCCACCACAGGGAAATGTGCCTACTGCACTTAATGTTTGACTAATATTGCAACTGGGAAGACAAAAGCTAGCATGTACCAAAATACCTTTAATACTCTTCCCCTTATGGTATGAAAATGTGGGGACTTTACATATTGTGTCAGAAAGTTCCTTAAATCTACATAAGAAATTCCAATGATGTTTAATTATTTCCTTTACTTTGTCTGATAACACATCGTAGGTAGTAACCTCATAAATTTTCCTAAGATTGGAACCTGTTTCAAAAATATTATTTATAGGTCGACGAAATTTTGGCCCACCTTTCTTATTCTGAGGATTCTCCATTACTTCATTCAGTAAAGCATATACATTCTGCTTACAATAGCCCCTCCTAATAAACAGCTCAGCTGTTATATTACGTTCTTTAACAAGGTCAGGACTGTTATTACATAACCGTTTCACACAGAGAAATTCACCATAAGGGAGAGATTTCAACAAATGGGGTGGTTGGCAACTATCTGCATCTAAAAAATGCATCCCATTTGGTTTCAAATGTGAAATTTGAAGCAGATTTAATGCAATATCACTATTACAATTTTTTTACTGCTTCCCTTTAAAATAATGTCTGATCTGCAGCGTCTCTAATCTAACGTTACTGCAGAATTCAGGTTCCACTTTAACATGGGTTTTAACTGAAGAACACTTTCCCGATCGAATAACTCAAATCTTTACTTCAAAACAGATCCATCTAATGCCCAATGTAAATAGATCATGTATGTAAGCTGTATAGTTCATCATCTATAAAACAAGAGATTTATGTTTTTTTCAAATAGTAAAGGGTTTATTCTCTAACTGAGATAATTAAAAGTGTGTATTTGAAATCTAACCATGAATTATTAAGAAGAATTTGAAAAAATGGATAAAATAAAAAAAATCCAATTTAAAAGGGTATCGAGAGATTAAAAATAAATAGATACTAGATCATTTCAAACAAGCCCATCATAATATTTGCATACATGGGGGCAAAAGCTGCCCCCATTTCAGTACCTTGCAATTGATGGAATATATGACCATTAAACTCAAAAAAATTATTAACCAAACAAAATTAAACTAATTCAGTAATATAGTATGTTAAAGGACTGTCACCTAATGTTCTTCTTAAAGCTTCAATTCCATATTTGTGCTCAGTACTAGTATACAAACTTTTAATGTCAACAGTTAACCAGTACATTTCTTGTGACCAATGAATAAACTTTACTTTTCCTAAAAAATCATAACTATCTTTAATGAATGATATTTATTTATTAACAAATGGTAACAGAAAAGTATGTAAAAAATACCCATGTTGTTCAAAAAAAATTTGTACGCTGAAACAATAGGGCGGCCAGGAGGGTTATGTATGTTTTTATGGATCTTAGGCAGGCAGTAAAACCTAGTGATTTCACACTCTGATACATTAAGTTTATATCTCACATCATCACTTGAAAAGTAGCCTAATATAACCCCTTTGTTCAGTAAATCTAAGTATCTCCCCATAGCCTCATATTCTTTCATACTACTGCATTTATACATAATAATTTTGTCAAGTTGTTCATAACACATTTTGGCATACTGTGTGCACTGCATTATAATCACCTTGTTTCTCTTGTCCGCTGGTTTAAATACAAGATGTTGGTTATTACAATGTCCCTGTAATGCTTCCCATTCTAGATTTTTAAATTATAACGAACAAGGTTTTTGTTCATCATAAAGTCCTTATACAATGTTTCTAAAGCAAAATCAATCATAGAGGAAAATTGTTCGATACCTGCATGACTAAATGGTGGAATAAACTGACTCTTTTGCACAATTTTAGAAGTGTCTAGCTTAGAATATGCATTATACATCATTTCCTCTTCAAAATCTGACATGCAGGAATGAAAATTCTCATCTGATACATTTTCTATAGAAACATTTTCCACATCTTGAGTATTTATACATTCTCTATTTTGTTTAAAGTAATTAGCTAGGTGTAAGTTTTTGGTCAAACAAAACATATCCTTTTTCAACATATACATTCTCAGCATAACAGTGGGTACAAACTTCAGGCCTCAGTTAAGCACATCCATTTCCCTGTCACTGAGTGGATAACCAGATAAATTAATAACATAGTTACTTAAATCACAAACCTTAGGAACATTTGAGCTGTCCAAAACATTATTTACTGTCCCATAATTAATTCCACTGGACTCATTTGTACCTGTGATTCGTGGAAGGCTATCTCTCATGTGGTTGTCCATCCGCTGATTCAGGAACCATTCTTGCTCTCTTATTGTTCCTATAGCTGCCATAATCAATTTTCTGGTCCCTCCTAAATGTCCGATTCATGTACCGGGGGTCCTGAGCTGCAGGCAAGTCCGGATAGTCACTTGTGTCACTCTCTCACTCTCTGGATACTTCAGAGCCTAGTCTAGAGCCGCCATTGTGCTGTTGCTCCGCCTGCTGTTCCCCAGAATGGGCCCGCATAATGCGTCTCTTTTTATTGGTTCTCCACGTGAATGCTACACTGTTGTTGTAATCTTGGATGTCATGGTGTAACTTATTTTTCTTGATATTCAATAAGTCTTGTTCAAAATCAGCTAATTTGTTTTTTATGTCACAACGACAATTCTCCAGTTGTTCATTGCCCAACAGGAGAGAAAGAGACTCACAAAGCACATTTATATCGTCTCTCAGTTTAGCTTGTTTAAGTCTGTCTCTTTCAGCTAGTATATTAATCCACTGTATGGAACAGTGGTGAGCCGCTGCTACCCACCTAATTTGAAATCTCTGACCATTCACATCTTGGGTATCACAGGGCGTAGTAGGATTTTAAAAGCCCTCAGACCCTTAGGTGTAATGTCCAGTTCCAAATAGCATTGCAAACTTAAACAGTTTAAATGTACTGATAATTCCTTTGACATTAGTTGATCCAGCTTCTCAAAAGCCTCTTTAGATTCAGCAGACAGCGAGCTCCCAGCCCGCTGTCCCACCATGGAAAATGGATTACCCCCCGGACTGAAGGTTCAGCATTTCTCTCACCTAAAGGTGTAGTAAATTGGTCCATAGTAATTTGTCCAGATTCTAATAATGCCTGCCTAAACACCTTAGGCAAATTAACCGATGGATCACTAGACATCATGTAGACTGAAACAAAAGAGCAAAAACATCACTTCGGGTCAAACTGGAAAAACAATGAAAAACCAAAATCCAAGTAGAAAAATTTTAATAAAACCTCTAGTGCCTCGGCATGGAGCCTTCAAAGGAGAATAAAACAGTTCTAAATACTCAAACTTATATAACAAGACCAGTCATTCACAAATTACATAACTGACCCTAAATCAGGTTAAAAAAACTTTCCAGTTGCACTCTACATTAATACCCATTGGACTTAAAGTCCCATATTTCAATATAAAAACAGTTTCCTTACACAGAAGTCTTTTCTTAACATCAAAATTATTTCCTCTATCAGGGACATGTTCTAATATCGTACATTGTAAACCTTCTGGGTTATTGTTATGATGCTCTTTAAAGTGTATTGCAAGAGAGCCCTCAAACTTAACATTTCTAATATCTCTAATGTACTCTTGAACACTAAGTTTGAAGTCCCTCTTGCTCTCACCCACATCAAACATGCCACAAGGGCACCTAAGTGCATACACAACCCCTTCTGTATTACATGAAAGTTTACAATTAGCCCTAAAGGGAACTCCATTAATGTATTTCAATGTTCTACATACATATTTACATATAATACACCCACCACAGGGAAATGTGCTTACTGCACTTAATGTTTGACTAATATTCCAGCTGGGAAGACAAAAGCTAATATGTACCAAAATACCTTTAATACTCTTCCCCTTATGGTATGAAAATGTGGGGACTTTACATATTGTGTCAGAAAGTTCCTTAAATCTACATAAGAAATTCCAATGATGTTTAATTATTTCCTTTACTTTGTCTGATAACACATCGTAGGTAGTAACCTCATAAATTTTCCTAAGATTGGAATCTGTTTCAAAAATATTATTTATAGGTCGACGAAATTTTGGCCCACCTTTCTTATTCTGAGGATTCTCCATTACTTCATTCAGTAAAGCATATACATTCTGCTTACAATAGCCCCTCCTAATAAACAGCTCAGCTGTTATATTACGTTCTTTAACAAGGTCAGGACTGTTATTACATAACCGTTTCACACAGAGAAATTCACCATAAGGGAGAGATTTCAACAAATGGGGTTTTTGGCAACTATCTGCATCTAAAAAATGCATCCCATTTGATTTTAAATGTGAAATTTGAAGCAGATTTAATGCAATATCACTATTACAATTTTTTTACTGCTTCCCTTTAAAATAATGTCTGATCTGCAGCGTCTCTAACGTAACGTTACTGCAGAATTCAGGTTCCACTTTAACATGGGTTTTAACTGAAGAACACTTTCCCGATTGAATAACTCAAATCTTTACTTCGAAACAGATCCATCTAATGCCCAATGTAAATAGATCATGTATGTAAGCTGTATAGTTCATCATCAATAAAACAAGAGATTTATGTTTTTTTCAAATAGTAAAGGGTTTATTCTCTAACTGAGATAATTAAAAGTGTGTATTTGAAATCTAACCATGAATTATTAAGAAGAATTTGAAAAAATGGATAAAATAAAAAAAAATCCAATTTAAAAGGGTATTGAGAGATTAAAAATAAATAGATACTAGATCATTTCAAACAAGCCCATCATAATATTTACATACATGGGGGCAAAAGCTGCCCCCATTTCAGTACCTTGCAATTGATGGAATATATGACCATTAAACTCAAAAAAATGATTAACCAAACAAAATTAAACTAATTCAGTAATATAGTATGTTAAAGGACTGTCACCTAACGTTCTTCTTAAAGCTTCAATTCCATATTTGTGCTCAGTACTAGTATACAAACTTTTAATGTCAACAGTTAACCAGTATATTTCTTGTGACCAATGAATAAACTTTACTTTTCCTAAAAAATCATAACTATCTTTAATGAATGACATTTATTTATTAACAAATGGTAACAGAAAAGTATGTAAAAAATACCCATGTTGTTCAAAAAATATTTGTACGCTGAAATAATAGGGTGGCCAGGAGGGTTATGTATGTTTTTTATGTATCTTAGGCAGGCAGTAAAACCTAGTGATTTCACACTCTGATACATTAAGTTTATATCTCACATCATCACTTGAAAAGTAGCCTAATATAACCCCTTTGTTCAGTAAATCTAAGTATCTCCCCATAGCCTCATATTCTTTCATACTACTGAATTTATACATAATAATTTTGTCATGATGTTCATAACACATTTTGGCATACTGTGTGTACTGCATTATAATCACATTGTTTCTCTTGTCCGCTGGTTTAAATACAAGATGTTGGTTATTACAATGTCCCTGTAATGCTTCCCATTCTAGATTTTTAAATTATAACGGACAAGGTTTTTGTTCATCATAAAGTCCTTATACAATGTTTCTAAAGCAAAATCAATCATAGAGGAAAATTGTTCGATACCTGCATGACTAAATGGTGGAATAAACTGACTCTTTTGCACAATTTTAGAAGTGTCTAGCTTAGAATATGCATTATACATCATTTCCTCTTCAAAATCTGACATGCAGGAATGAAAATTCTTATCTGATACATTCTCTATAGAAACATTTTCCACATCTTGAGTATTTATACATTCTCTATTTTGTTTAAAGCAATTAGCTAGGTGTAAGTTTTTGGTCAAACAAAACATATCCTTTTTCAACATATACATTCTCAGCATAACAGTGGGTACAAACTTCAGGCCTCAGTTAAGCACATCCATTTCCCTGTCACTGAGTGGATAACCAGATAAATTAATAACATAGTTACTTAAATCACAAACGTTAGGAACATTTCAGCTGTCCAAAACATTATTTACTGTCCCATAATTAATTCCACTGGACTCATTTGTACCTGTGATTCGTGGAAGGCTATCTCTCATGTGGTTGTCCATCCGCTGATTCAGGAACCATTCTTGCTCTCTTATTGTTCCTATAGCTGCCATAATCAATTTTCTGGTCCCTCCTAAATGTCCGATTCATGTACCGGGGGTCCTGAGCTGCAGGCAAGTCCGGATAGTCACTTGTGTCACTCTCCCACTCTCTGGATACTTCAGAGCCTAGTCCAGAGCCGCCATTGTGCTGTTGCTCCGCCTGCTGTTCCCCAGAATGGGCCTGCATCATGCGTCTCTTTTTATTGGTTCTCCACGTGAATGCTACACTGTTGTTGTAATCTTGGATGTCATGGTGTAACTTATTTTTCTTGATATTCAATAAGTCTTGTTCAAAATCAGCTAATTTGTTTTTTATGTCACAACGACAATTCTCCAGTTGTTCATTGCCCAACAGGAGAGAAAGAGACTCACAAAGCACATTTATATCGTCTCTCAGTTTAGCTTGTTTAAGTCTGTCTCTTTCAGCTAGTATATTAATCCACTGTATGGAACAGTGGTGAGCCGCTGCTACCCACCTAATTTGAAATCTCTGACCATTCACATCTTGGGTATCAAAGGGCGTAGTAGGATTTTTAAAAGCCCTCAGACCCTTAGGTGTAATGTCCAGTTCCAAATAGCATTGCAAACTTAAACAGTTTAAATGTACTGATAATTCCTTTGACATTAGTTGATCCAGCTTCTCAAAAGCCTCTTTAGATTCAGCAGACAGCGAGCTCCCAGCCCGCTGTCCCACCATGGAAAATGGATTATCCCCCCCCCCCCAGACTGAAGGTTCAGCATTTCTCTCACCTAAAGGTGTAGTAAATTGGTCCATAGTAATTTGTCCAGATTCTAATAATGCCTGCCTAAACACCTTAGGCAAATTAACCGATGGATCACTAGACATCATGTAGACTGAAACAACAGAGCAAAAACACCACTTCGGGTCAAACTGGAAAAACAATGAAAAACCAAAATCCAAGTAGAAAAATTTTAATAAAACCTCTAGTGCCTCGGCATGGAGCCTTCAAAGGAGAATAAAACAGTTCTAAATACTCAAACTTATATAACAAGACCAGTCATTCACAAATTACATAACTGACCCTAAATCAGGTTAAAAAAACTTTCCAGTTGCACTCTACATTAATACCCATTGGACTTAAAGTCCCATATTTCAATATAAAAACAGTTTCCTTACACAGAAGTCTTTTCTTAACATCAAAATTACTTCCTCTGTCAGGGACATGTTCTAATATCGTACATTGTAAACCTTCTGGGTTATTGTTATGATGCTCTTTAAAGTGTATTGCAAGAGAGCCCTCAAACTTAACATTTCTAATATCTCTAATGTACTCTTGAACACTAAGTTTGAAGTCCCTCTTGCTCTCACCCACATCAAACATGCCACAAGGGCACCTAAGTGCATACACAACCCCTTCTGTATTACATGAAAGTTTACAATTAGCCCTAAAGGGAACTCCATTAATGTATTTCAATGTTCTACATACATATTTACATATAATACACCCACCACAGGGAAATGTGCCTACTGCACTTAATGTTTGACTAATATTACAACTGGGAAGACAAAAGCTAATATGTACCAAAATACCTTTAATACTCTTCCCCTTATGGTATGAAAATGTGGGGACTTTACATATTGTGTCAGAAAGTTCCTTAAATCTACATAAGAAATTCCAATGATGTTTAATTATTTCCTTTACTTTGTCTGATAACACATCGTAGGTAGTAACCTCATAAATTTTCCTAAGATTGGAACCTGTTTCAAAAATATTATTTATAGGTCGACGAAATTTGGCCCACCTTTCTTATTCTGAGGATTCTCCATTACTTCATTCAGTAAAGCATATACATTCTGCTTACAATAGCCCCTCCTAATAAACAGCTCAGCTGTTATATTACGTTCTTTAACAAGGTCAGGACTGTTATTACATAACCGTTTCACACAGAGAAATTCACCATAAGGGAGTGATTTCAACAAATGGGGTGGTTGGCAACTATCTGCATCTAAAAAATGCATCCCATTTGATTTCAAATTTGAAATTTGTAGCACATTTAATGCAATTTCACTCTTACAATTTTTTACTGTCTCCCTTTAGAATAATGTCTGATCTGCAGTTTCTCTAATGTAACATTACTGCAGAATTCAGATTCCACTTTAACATGGGTTTTAACTGAAGGACACTTTCCCAATTGAAGAACTCAAGTCTTTACTTTGAAACAGATCCATCTAATGCCCAGTGTAAACAATAGATCATCTATGTCAACTAGTAAGTTGTATAGTTCATCAACTATAAAACAAGAGATTTATGTTTCTTCAAATAATAAAGGGTTTATTCTCTAACTGAGATAATTAAAATTGTGTATTTGAAATCTAACCATGAATTGATAAGAGGAATAATTAGAAAAAATGTTTAAAATTAAAAAAAATCCAATTTAAAAGGATATCAAGAGATTAAAAATAAATAGGTACTAGACCAGGATTTATTTGCTAAAGAACAAATAGAAAAATATGGACTATATTGAAAAAAACTAACAAGGATCTATTAAACCATGGGATTTCTTAGTATCTAAAACAGTTTCTAATTTGAAAGATGTAACACATTTGAACTACTTCTTCTGCCAGTTGTAAGGCTGGGGACTGTATTCTAGTCACACACCAGTGTAAGGAAGGGATTTGTGAACTTAACATTTTTATTGCTTATATTAAAACCAGCCAAATTCTTACAAGAAGAGTTTAGATTACAATTAACAAAGGATGCCTTAAAAATAGACTTTTGGCCACCAAGCAAAACAAATTATCCTTTGGCGCTGCTATTTGAGAGGATACTAAATCACGTTTGCTACCAGAATAGCCATACCAGCAGTTAGTTCAGAAATACTAGAAAAATAACATTTTAAATCCATCTTCTTTTTTAATGTTAAATCTGGACTCTGTTTATTTCTACAATAAACATGACCTAGGATAAACTTCTGTAAAGTAAATATAAAAAGATTTATCTCTCATTAGAATTTTGATTACATTTTATATTCTGTGTTTTAAAAGCATAAATAATAAAGGACAGTCCCTGAGCTTCAGAAACATGCCAAAAGCAACCATGCTGAAGGTACCTCTGTCATGTCTTATAGCCTAATGCAGCCCAAAGTCAATTTTCAATTGACTAGTTGGAATTTGGAGTCCCAAGCCATTACTAATTGGAAAACTCACCAGCAGAAATGACAGGACCAGCAGAGAGACAGATTACCTCAGCTGCAGCCAAGAATGATGTGAAGAGAAGTAGCCAGCAATTAGCAAGTATTTAGGTTATAATGCCTTCCCCACATTGAGGCCAGCTACTTCACAGGCAGGGACTAGAGGTGGAGGTGTCTATATTTACATTAAAAATAAATATACTTCAAGGCTGGTCAAACAGGGCAATGCACTTGAGCTGCTCCATGGTCAAATCACCATAGGCAAAATCCAATACCACTTCCTTACAAGCTATAGGTACCCTCTATATGATACAGGAAACCCATACCATGTACTTAAACTTATTAGAAACACTAATCATCCAACGCAATACTATTTTCATGGGTGACTTTAATTATACCATTATGAACTGGGAATCCTACATGACACCAAACGTACATGCACAGAGATTCCTGGATTTTGTAAACACAAACTCCCTGGACCAGACAGTCAATACACCAACCATGGGTGCAACCATACTCTATCTGGTGCACACTAATATAAGAGAGTGCTGCACAACCCCTACTGTAATATTTTCCCCAGTAAGGTCAGACCACAAAATGCCCTCCTTTGAAGTAAAAATAAAACCTGGGCCCCCAGTTAAACCTGGAATATTCAGGAACTATTCTAAGGCTAACTTCCTGCTATTAAATGAGAACCTGGCAAAATTTCAAGCCCCCATAAACCATGAAAACACTGCTGCCTATGCAGAACTGTTCACAGAAACCCTGTACAAGCATGTTAATAACTGCATAGAGGCAGCTGTACACACCAGGAAGAAGTACAGAACTAACTCAAAAACAAGCCACCCTGGTGGAACCACAAAATCAATAGGATGTATAACAGGAGGAAGAAAATCATGGCAAAAATTAAGAGCTGCAGCACCCAGCAGGATAAAAGCCCTCTCATTAAACTAAACAAACAACTCAGGGGACAAATAAAGTGTACCAAAGCCTAATTTTAGGTAAGTTTGGCTTTCCAGGCCAAGGACAACCACAAACCATTCTTAAGCTATGTCCACAACCTCAAAGGCAATACACAATTGCATGCAGGGCTCATTGTAAATATTGCCACCTATATTGAGCCAGAAGACATAGCAAACCTCCTGGCTGATAGATTCAGCTTCAACTTTACTCTGCTCTACCCCTAGCCTTCCTTCAGGAAATATCATCAAATATAACTCCCCCCTACTATCACTAGGGAACAGGTCCTTAATGCCCTTTCTAAGACCAAGGACACTGCATCAATGGGCCCAGCCAATATCCCAGGATGCCTTCTAAACAGAATGAAACATAATCTATCAGGGCCTCTGGAATTACTGTTTAACTGTAGCATCCAAATAGGCTTTGTGCCTCATGAATGGAGAAAGGCAGCTGTCATCCCTCTGCACAAAGGTGGGCCATCTACATACCCTAGAAACTACAGAGTCATAAATCTCACCAGTCTTATATGTAAAGCCATGGAAAGAATTATCATGGAGATGATCAGTAGAGATATAGTCAACTTCCAGACACTGAACCCAACTCAGTTTGGTTTGTCAAGGGTACATCATGCCTACTTATCCTGGTGACTTCTTTGAGAAGGTCACCAAAGCAATGGATGAGGGCAAAACCATTCATATTGCCTACCATGACCTGGCCAAGGCATTTGATACAATACCCCACTCTGGCATCTTGACAAACTCAAGAGGTTAGGTACAAACCAGTATGTCACCAAGTGGATAGCCAGCTGGCTCACAGACAGGACCCTGAAAGTTAGAATTGGAGAGTCCACTTCTACAAAGAGGCGAGCCAAAAGTGGAGTCCATTAGGGATCAGTCCTTGGACTGCTCCTTTTTGGCATTTACTTCTCAGAAGTCAAGGCCAATCTCAGTGGTCTCTGACTGACTACATTTGCAGATGATTGCAAATTAGGAGCTATCATTGAATCTCACAGTGACACAAATGTTCTCAAGGAGGGGGGTTGACACAGACAAACAACTGGTGCCAGAGCCATGGACTAAAACTAAATGCCAATAAATGCATAATAGTATCCTTTGGGAAATCATCCATCCCTGGTAACTATGATATTTACAACATACCCTTCAAGATGACCCAGTAGTCAGGGACTTAGGGACACACATAGATAGTAATCTAGCCTTTGACCATCACGTGTCTACAGTGGTGAGGAAATCATTCTATATTGTGCAACTTATAAACAAAGGTATGGCATCTAAGTCCAAGGAAGTCATTGTTCCACTGTATTCAGCATTCATCAGACCTATCATTGAATAGAATGTCCCATTTGGTATGTACCTAACCAGACATATCCAACAATTGGAACGTCCATAGAGGTTCCTCACTAAAAGAATACAGGACGTAAGGAAAATATCCTATGTAGACTGCCTCAAGACCCTATCAGGGCATTGTCAGACCCCACTCTGATGGACCTCCTGTATATCCACAAAACAAACAGCACCATAATTACCCATTCTAAAGACTTAAACCTTGCTTGTGATATAAGGATCTGCTGGAGAGATAGGTATGCATCCCAGAGACTACCCTCTATGGAACAGGCTCCCCATCCATGTGAAGCAGAGTTCCTCCCTACCCAATTCAAATGCAACTTGGGCAATTGGATGGGAAACCAGAAATTCATCCCTGGTTTGGAACCTATGTCTCTAATGGACACAGGTAACCTGTAAATGGTTAATCTCCCAGGCCCATGCTTACACTTATCAGTGGTATCAGAACTTGTCAAAGATTTGGGATGCATGGCTAGGCTTAAAAAAGCCCTTGTGGTTATTAGCCTAGTAAACACTTATGAACTTATGAACCTATGCGTCTGTATGTATAAGCATGTGCACACGTGCACGCGTGCTATATAGCAGTGCTATGAGACTGTCCGGAATTCACTGTAAATGGCCTACAGCAATATTACTTTGAATGGGTGGAACTGTGTGTATAGGAAAGGAAGAATGGGGGTACAGCAAGCAGACAGACATGCACATGGAAACAGGGGAGTTCATGATTGGATAGGAGGGAGGAGGAAAAGTTTACTTTTTCCTGGGGTAGGTACTCATTTTTTTTTTGTTTTTAGAGAAGGAGACATGGAAAAGGGTGAGAGGCTAAGACAAGGGATAGGAATAGGTAGAGGTTTGGCATCAGGGGCAAACAAACAAAACACAGACAAATAATGACAGAGGAGGTGTTAACACACAAGGTGTCAAATAGGAATTGCAGACATAGAGGGAAATGTAAGACATTGGTGACAGTGAGGATTGGACAACAAACAGGGGAAGGGGTGAGATACAAAGACAGGGAACACCAATTCAGGAAATAAGGTGGGTATAGCCTTCCTTTTTCCACATTCCCTGAGCTATACTGAGGGAGAGGTCAGTCAGCAAATTGACCATCTTTCCCACTGAGCACCACCTGATGCAGTGAAGACACAGACGGGCAGTGGTGTGACTCTTGAAGCCGCAGAATGGCACTCTCTAGGTGGCCAATGCAGGCTTCAAGCCACTGACCCACCAACTCCCCTACCACCTTTGTCCATGTGGTAAACAGCAAACCCCTGCTGTACCACTGGAAGGAACAATAGCACCCATTCCATCCAGTAAGTTACCACCAGAGGTCACAGGAGACACGATCCGCAATGGGGAATCAGGTCTGGAGTCAGGTGGAGGGCTGGCAGTTGAAGACTGAGCCTGATGGGGTGTGAGGAACTGGACCATAGGATCATGCCTCTGGTACAGTCGAGGGAGATGTCACAGAAAACAGAAACCTAAATGGATACATATAAATCAATAGACATCAAAACAATTGAAAAGAAAGGTGACAAAATGAGAGATCAGCAGAGAGAGAAATCAGTATTATTAATGTGAAATATGACTTTTCTGAATGGTATGCAAATGTGTACTATACAAGCAAAAAATGCTACTAGGACACTTTATGGTATATCTGCCTACATGCATTAAACAAGGCCCTGTGGTAGGGTGTCCAGTTAATTTTTCAGTGCCACAGTTCCCACTGTCACAACTGAGTGTGCAGATGGGTATGTTGCAGTGGTGGCATGAGACATTTGTCTGGCTAACATCATGGCCACTGAGTGGACTACTGGCTCTATGGACCCTGTGTAAGTACCATATATGGAAGTGGTACACACCAGACCACATATCATGGCTGTAGCATTACAAATATGTATGTCATGGAAATGTATGACCAACAGTGTGAGATGCTGCAGTGAAGCGTGGGTGATATGGTGCCAGTGGGAGCACAACCAGCAGTCTATATATGCCCCCAACACAACCCCCTCTAAAACCAAAAACCCTTCCCCAAAGCCACAATCTACAATAACTACTCATATGGGGGCAAACACACAAAGATTATATCCCTTTATACAACACATAGTCCTGTCAAATGGCATGTATACCCAGAGTATGGCAGTTTTCCCATGTCATACATGTAAAAAAGGTCACACATATAAGACCACAAGTCATATCAGGGTGCACCAGGTGCAGTACAGTAGGATACATGGTCCCAAACGCTTGTGTAAGATATGACTGTGTCACATGTCCTGTTTGTGGGTGTCTGAAGAACAATACATATGAGAACAAAACTTTGTTTTTCCCGTACTAAAAGATGTTATTTCATAATGTATTTTTAACTATTCAATTGAATGGCACCTGTCAGTCCTAGATTAACTTAATATTTACAAAACAGTATATAGCTTGACGTGATATGTATGAGAATTATTTCACTGGTAAAATGTAAGATGCAGTACTGCAACAAAATAAAACTATTTCAATAGCTGCATATTCTGCCAGTGAGCACACATAACTGGCATTAATATTAATGATTTACGATAGAACATTTTAGTACCTCGTACTTGCCCCTTCATCTGGAGAGCTGCTCTGTTGTCCTCTGGAAAAAGTGGGGCATGGGGTGGGTATAACCTTCATTTTCCAAACTGCCTGAGTTGCACCCAGGGACAGGTCAGTCAGCCTATTGACCATCTTCCACACTGAACACTATGTGATGTAGTGAAGGCAGAACCGGGCAGTGGTGTGACTCCTGAAACCACACAATGATACTCTCTAGGTGCTTAATGCACTCCAGAGGGAGTTGTCCATGACCTCAGCCTGAGCTGCAAATGAAGTACAAAAGGTAAAGACCTCCTTAACTGCTTGTCCAGTACAGTCAGAATGACAGATATTATAAGACAGCATTTCTCAAGGGCCCTTGGTCTAACCACTTCTTCCCAGTAGGTAAGGATGGTGCCTCTGCCAGTTACTATAGTGGTATTAGCACTGCTGTCCACCATGAGGTTGGCCAGTAGTCAGGGTTGGCCTTAGGTCAAGTGCTGCCCTAGGCAAAAGGGCTTCACAACACCCCCCCCCACACACCACCTGGTGCCCATTTCCATTTCCTGGTCTATTTACAACATCCAGTTTAATGGAAAAGCACCCCTGCTAGAGCGGTACCCTAGGCGGCCACCTAGTTGGCCTATGCCTAAGGCCGGCTATGCCAGTAGTATCAGACACTGCCCTGGTAAGAGTCTGTGCATCTGTGTTATACTTGGAAACACCAAAGGAGTCCACAGTCATTTCCAGTGGTCCCTATACAGCAGGAATAGGAACATCTTACTTTGCTTTTTACACCATCTGGGAGTCCTGCCATCATCAATACCATTTGAAGCCATGTCCATTCACTGGGTAGAATTTCAGGGAACTCTGTTAGCCTTCATGCGGTCATACATGTTGATATTGTTGGCGCTTGATGCACAATGTTAGACAGCTACTTAGTGTGATCGGCCACTGTGCCACTATTTATTAGTGAAGAAATACATGGTGTGGTATAATAGACTCATGGTATGAACAGTGATATGGCAAATGTATATAGGCATAAATTTCCCTAACTTTGGTAGCAGTTTTGCTCTTTATCACGTCTGTAGGCTTACAGAAGTAAATTATATTTCTTAGTATCATTGAAGGGAGTCATTGCCCTGCTTGCACATTCTCGCTGCACTTCTCACAGTGTGTGAAATGAATTGTTATCGATTGTTACTCAAGCATTTTCGCAGTGTTTCAAGGTATCCTTGATACATTGTTACTGTACTGTTTGTTTGTGTTGCTGTTTCAGGGTACAATCATGCTACTACTGAGATGGGGAATGTTACACTGACTGAGGGTCTACTGCCAGGTCTACTTGACATTACCAAAATGTTAAAAGACTGACTTAAAACACCGAGACGAAAAAAACGAAAAATCACATGCCTGAAAACTGAAATCTCTGACTATCAAAATAATGAAATCCAAAAAGCCAGTTCTCAACACAACATCAAAATTAATACAAATCAGCAACCCTAACACATAACAGATGCAACCGTACAAATCCCAACTCTACAAATCCAAAACTACAAAATCCAACTCACTTCCCATTTAAAACAGTTAGACACAAAATACCTCATCCCACAGAAACATAGCACTATAACTTTAAAACTCAAAACTACAAACATACTCTGACCTAAACTCCGCCCAACGACCAATACAGTCATACTACTAGAAAACACCACTGAATATTCATGAAGGCACCTGACCACCTACACAAATATTCATAACAAAGTCCTCAGTAAACAAACTTATTTTATCAATTACTTTTGCAGTTTTGCAGGGGGAGGCTACACCACCCTGCACCACCCATGGGGAGTTGCGTCCCACCCAGCCCCCCTGCAAATTAAATATACCAACTTCGAGATCGCACTACATTGTGGAAATGAGCAGATTTCCTGTTGTGCTCAGCTTAAGAATCACCATTTCAAACGTTCAGTCATCTGAACGTCGGCATAGTGAAGTTTCAGTTATTTGAAACTTCGATCTATTGGTCTCGGTTATATGAAGTTCGGTCTTTTGACATTTTGGTAATGTCAAGTAGACCCTACTGCCATGACATGGTAAATGGGGGGTTATTGTGGAGATGCAGACTAAGCCTCACTTCATTTATTATTGCTCTGTAGGTTGCTACAGGCCATGAATTTGTAGGCCTAGCACTGATCGTTCAATGTTTAATTATATGACAGTTGTCTGATGGTCACAGTGTGTAAATTATGGCAGAAGTTGCCACACATCTGTCTTCTGTTATGCTATATAACTGTGAGGTGAGAGGAATGTGAGATGTACTTATTACTCAGTGGGAAACCTAACACATGCTACATATATGAGACATACTTATTACTCAGTTGGACACCTAATACATGCTACATATGTGAGACATACTTATTATTCAGTGGGACACCTAACACATGCTACATATGTGAGACGTACTTATTACTCAGTGGGACACCTAACACATGCTACATATGTGAGACGTACGTATTACTCAGTGGGACACCTAACACATGCTACATATGTGAGACGTACTTAATACTCAATGGGACACCTAACACATGCTATACATGCTATTATGGCAAGAGTTGTGCACACATTGCAGACAGTGGTGTGCAGAGTGGGCTTGTGTTTGCTGGTGTGGGGAATGAATAGCATGTTAAGAAGTAGAGTGTACTCCATGGGAGAAGTAGAGCGTACTCCATGGGAGAAGTAGAGTGAACTCCATGGGAGAAGTAGAGCGTACTCCATGGGAGAAGTAGAGTGTACTCCATGGGAGAAGTAGAGCGTACTCCATGGGAGAAGTAGAGCGTACTCCATGAGAGAAGTAGAGCGTACTCCAATGGGATTGTTTGTAGCAGCTATGTATGCCCCCAATATTTATAACTGTGTCTCTACAAAACCTGCAGCCCCCCAAACTAACATGTCCTTGGTATGTTTAATCATCTGTGGTGTTACTGAAGTTTTGGGGGTTGGAAAGTTACCAGTGATATGTTTTTTTGTGTACCTTACTGTATGGATCTAACCATTCCTCAATGCTCTCACCTGTTTGGTTACAAGTTGTAACAGTTATTATCCTCAGCTGAGAAATATTGTGACTTGCCATTATATATTTCAACTATGCTATTTTACATTTGGGAACTTTGTGTTGGGTTGGGATAGGATGGTAAGAGCTACACACTTGCCCACATTCAAATACATTTGCAGATACTTTGGGGGCATATGATTAAATAGAAAAAACACACAAATCGTTGAGTGAAAAACTTTATACACAGCAAAGCTTTCGGGCAAAACCCTTCTTCAATACTGAACACAACATGTTAAAAGAGCATCATGCTTTAAATAGGAGCATACCCGGTCACATGACAGCAGCCAACATCATATGACTGAAAAAAACGAAAACAAATTAATACAACAATAGGATATTTAAAGGTTTTAAAATATAAAATACAAATAACATAAAATATATGCACTTCTAATAATTTGTTGTAGCTACATTAAAATAGGTTTAAGACTAACAGCAGAGTTCAGCCCTGGTGTACAATCAGCCGCCAATCTAAGTATCCATTCATACTCTTTTATTTCTAAAACATTATTAATGTCCCCACCCCTACCAGAGGGAACAACCATATCTATAACCCTAAATTTAAAATAATGTGCATCCCCATACAACCTAGTGTGTTTAAAAAGGGCATTATTCTCATTTTCTCCTCTAACCTCGGATTTATGTTCAATTATACGGTCCTTCAATTTTCGTCTAGTCTTCCCTACATAAAATGAGGGACGTGCCACACATGTGGCCAAATAAACAATATTAATACTACCACAATTAGCCACAGATTGGAAGTCACAGGCCTTATTCGTGATGGGGTGAACAAAAGTATGATCAGGAGAATTGACAAGATCCACGCAACAAGAACATTCCAGACATTTGAACGTACCAGAGCTGGTAAAAACAAAAACATTCTTACCTAATCTAGTATCAAAATCCTTATAACATATCCGACTCTTAATAGTTCTCATATTTCTATATGAGAAGTATGGCTTATTACCCAAAATTCTATTGATACCTGGAGAAGCCATCAACACTGGCCAGTACTTCTCTATAATATATTTAACTGAATATGTTCTGTTATTAAAAGCCATAACATATCTAATTTTGCCCGTCCCATGGACATTACTACTTGAACCAGAATAAGGAGAACCAATTAAAGAATTGACCTTAAAAAAAGGTTTATATATAGTTTCCCTATTGAGCACTACATAATCTTTCAATCCTATCAACATATCTCGATCATATCCACTCAATAAAAATTCATTAAACATGTCTTCCAATTGTACAAGAAACGATGAATCAGCTGTATTTAATCTACTTACCCTAGCAAATTGAGCCTTAACTATACCTTTAAAAACATGTGGAGCATGCATGCTACCACGATGTATATATCTACTTGTATGCACATTTTTCTTATAGATAGTAGTTTGTATTGCACCCTCATGCAAAATAATTCTGACATCAAGGAATAATGCTTAATGATCTGAAATTGTTTCCTTAAATGTCAAGAAACTAGTAGTTGTATTAAGATATAACACAAATTCTTTTAAGTCACATGATGAACCCTTCCAGATCATAAAGCAATAATCGACAAATCTTTGATTAAAAACAGATATTATCATTCAAAAATTTATCACCATTATGTATAAACTGTGTTTCCCACTGATGCAAAACTAAATTTGCATATGTATTAGCAACCGGTGTGCCCATAGCAACACCAGTTAGCTGTAGGTATAGTTGTTGATCAAACATAAACACATTATTGCTCAAAACTAAATCCAATAACAAACAGATATTTTGAACATAGCCAGTAGACAAAGAGCCCTTTGCTGTTAAAAATTCTCTATTATATCATGACCCCCTACTAATATTTCAAAACGTGCACGCTGATTGGCCAGCGTGCACGTTGTAAATGGACTTATACTAATGGAAAAAGATCCGGTCGCCTGGACTTTTTCTATTAGTATAAGTCTTTTTTTAAAACACTGTCTCGCTATGTTAAAAGAGTTTAACATAGCGACACAGGTTTAAAAAAAGCAACGGAGATCTCCGTTGCTTTTTTTAAAGCTGTCTCGCTATGTTAAACTCCTTTAACATAGCGTAAAAGCAACGGAGATCTTGCTTTCTCCGTTGCTTTTTTTTAAAATCTGTCTCGCTATGTTAATTAACATAGCGAGACAGGTTTTAAAAAAAAAGCAACGGAGAAAGCAAGATCTCCGTTGCATTTTACTGTTTCGCTATGTTAAATGGGTTTAACATAGTGAGACAGCTTTAAAATAAGCAACGGACATCTCTGTTGCTTATTTTAAAGCTGTCTCGCTATGTTAAACCCATTTAACATAGCAAAAGCAACAGAGATCTTGCTTTCTCTGTTGCTTTTGGCCACAGCTCTGATGTACTGTGTAGGCATGCGCAGTACATCAGAACTGCCGTGGAAGCCAGACAGCTGCGGAAGGGCAGGAAAGAGGCATTATACAATGCCATTATTTAAGAAAAGTAATTGTTTCTTTTCTTAAATAATGTCATAGATATAATAATAACCCACTTCGGTAATGCGGATTTAACCACGGTTGTCTTTGTTTGATCCCTTGGGCTTCACCCTCGGGACCAAACCATGCCAACCGTCGTTAAATCCCGCATTACCCACACCCAGGCGTGGGTTATTGCTATAATAGAATCTATCCCATAAACATTAGGTATAACTGTAAAAAGGGACACTATGTCCATGGTCACAAACAAATATTTACCTAGGTCAATCTTAGTGACCTATAAACTGTTATACCAATCAGACAATTTACCCAAGAAATCACCAGTATCTTTCAAAATATTATCACATTGTAATAAAAATGGATGTAGTTGTTTCTGTAAATAGACCGATATCGGTTCAGTTATCCATCCATTTCCCGAAACTATGGGTCTCATGGGTGGATCACTTATACATTTATGGATTTTTGGTAAGCCATAGGGCTAGGGGATAGTAGGACATGGTACCGTGAAATAGATCTAGATCTATCTCACCATTAACCTGCAATTCATAAATATACATATTAACATCACTAATATGCTTCTTGACATCATTATGTGAAATGTGCTTAAAGGCAGTAACATCATTAAGAAATGTAACAACAGATGATGTATATTTATCACAGTCCATAATGACAATAGCACCCCCCTTGTCCGCTTGTTTAATCACTATAGTTTTATTACACTGTAGGTTCTTCAACGCAGAATATTCATCATATGTTAGGTTGTAATGTTTCTTCTTAATGTTCACACCATAGAATTTTCTTAATTCAATTTCGCACAAACCATGAAAGGCCGTTGTTACTGGCAAATTAATTGGTATAAAGGTACTGCGTCTCTTACAGATAAATGATGATGGCATCAAAGCATTCGATTTAAACAAAACTTTGAGATTTACGTTTCTAATGAATTGTTTTAAGGCCGTTAAAGCAGACCCTAAATCATCATTTGCCACAGGTATATAACTCAAGCCTTTACTCAATAAAGAAACACATGATTCATCCAACACAATTTTAGAGAGATTCAAGATACCTTTACTTATCTGCAGCTGATCTTCCCCTGCCCTGCAGGGCTGTCATTCTTGTGTTTGACAGAAACAGTTGTTTGTCTTGTTAAAGACTTGTCCTTCAATATTACACTGTCCTGCACTTTTTCCGCTTGATCTAACTGAAAGCGTCTTTGGGAAAAATTCAAAACCGACTGTTGACTCTTCTTTACAGGCACTTTGCTACTCTCAGGTTGTTTTCGCGTTGCATCCCCACTAGTCGCAGGCACCACATCACTCACATTGGAACCCTTGTCAATAGATGGTGGCGTTGACAAAAGAGGCATGGTTACCGATGCTTGGCCTGACAATACAATAGGTGTAGCAGAATTTGAAACGGAATGACTAGCTCGAGCTTCAGGAAATTCATCCAAAGCATTAATAGATATAGAGAGGCAGCACATATCTTTAGAAGAAACCATTTTAACAGAAATATTTTTAATATTATCATTTTTAGGCCAAGAAAATATATGCCCTTTTTGGAAATCGGCAATATCTCTTAGAAGTTTCCATTTCTTAACTGCCTCAAGACGATCATCCAAATCATGTAGCCTGTCCAACATCTGTTGGTACATAGCCAACATATTGGAAAAACAGGGCATGGTCATGAGTTCATTTTCCATTTGGATAATTTCATCCTTTAAATCCATCTCATTTTTTAGAGAAGAAGTCATTCATTAATGTCATATAATCAAGGCTTAACTTGATATTTAACTGTTGCCAGCGTTTTAGAAGATCTGGATAGGCATTACCGTATGAGGGCATTTTAAGAATTCTTAGCCCCTGCGGTACAATGCCCATATCCAGATACGCAGAAAAACTAAACCGTTGCCACTGTAGGTGCTTATAAGTGCCAACCTTTCTTTCAAGTAATTCCAACTTCTTAGCAAACATTACAGTACCTTCAGGTCGAGAGTTATCAATATTGCCTGTCTCCACAGAAGTAGTAGACACAAAATTCAATAAGGGATTAACCTCCTTGGTCAAGAAAGATTTCAAAAACCAAGTTGTTTCCATGGCTGCAAACAGGCTCTCCACAAAAACGCCAACAAACCAGCAAAACGTGTAACTGTCCACACAACTAAGGCTGGAAATAATAACAAAAGAAAAAACACACAAATCGTTGAGCGAAAAACTTTATACACAGCAAAGCTTTCGGGAAAAACCCTTCTTCAATACTGAACACAAAATGTTAAAAGAGCATCATGCTTTAAATAGGAGCATACCTGGTCACATGACAGCAGCCAACATCATATGACCAAAAAAAACGAAAACAAATTAATACAACAATAGGATATTTAAAGGTTTTAAGATATAAAATACAAATAACATAAAATATATACACTTCTAACTGTACAATTTAATTTGCTGTAGCTTCATTAAAATAGGTTTAAGACTAACAGCAGAGTTCAGCCCTGGTGTACAATCAGCCGCCAATCTAAGTATCCATTCATACTCTTTTATTTCTAAAACATTATTAATGTCCCCACCCCTCCCAGAGGGAACAACCATATCTATAACCCTTTTTACGGTACCATGTCCTACTATCCCCCAGCTCTATGGCTTACCAAAAATCCATAAATGTATAAGTGATCCACCCATGAGACCCATAGTTTCAGGAAATGGATGGATAACTGAACCGATATCAGTCTATTTACAGAAGCAACTACATCCATTTTTATTAGAATGTGGTAATATTTTGAAAGATACTGGTGATTTCTTGGATAAATTGTCTGATTGGTATAACAGTTTACAGGTCACTAAGATTGACCTAGGTAAATGTTTGTTTGTGACCATGGACATAGTGTCCCTTTTTATAGTTATACCTAATGTTTATGGGATAGATTCTATTAGAGAATTTTTACAGCAAAGGGCTTTTTGTCTACTGGCTATGTTCAAAATATCTGTTTGTTACTGGGTTTAGTTTTGAGAAATAATGTGTTTATGTTTGATCAACAACTATACCTACAGCTAACTGGTGTTGCTATGGGCACACCGGTTGCTAATACATATGCAAATTTAGTTTTGCATCAGTGGGAAACACAGTTTATACATAATGGTGATAAATTTTTGAATGATAATATCTGTTTTTATCAAAGATTTGTCGATGATTGCTTTATGATCTGGAAGGGTTCATTGTGTGACTTAAAAGAATTTGTGTCATATCTTAATACAACTACTAGTTTCTTGACATTTAAGGAAACAATTTCAGATCATGAGGCATTATTCCTTGATGTCAGAATTATTTTGCATGAGGGTGCAATACAAACTACTATCTATAAGAAAAATGTGCATACAAGTAGATATATACATCGTGGTAGCATGCATGCTCCACATGTTTTTAAAGGTATAGTTAAGGCTCAATTTGCTAGGGTAAGTAGATTAAATATAGCTGATTCATCGTTTCTTGTACAATTGGAAGAAATGTTTAATGAATTTTTATTGAGTGGATATGATCGAGATATGTTGATAGGATTGAAAGATTATGTAGTGCTCAATAGGGAAACTATATATAAACCTTTTTTTAAGGTCAATTCTTTAATTGGTTCTCCTTATTCTGTTTCAAGTAGTAATGTCCATGGGACGGACAAATTAGATATGTTATGACTTTTAATAACAGAACATATTCAGTTAAATATATTATAGAGAAGTATTGGCCAGTGTTGATGGCTTCTCCAGATATCAATAGAATTTTGGGTAATAAGCCATACTTCTCATATAGAAATATGAGAAGTATTAAGAGTCGGATATGTTATAAGGATTTTGATACTAGATTAGGTAAGAATGTTTTTGTTTTTACCAGCTCTGGTACGTTCAAATGTCTGGAATGTTCTTGTTGTGTGGATCTTGTCAATTCTCCTGATCATACTTTTGTTTACACCATCACGAATATGGCCTATGACTTCCAATCTGTGGCTAATTGTGGTAGTATTAATATTGTTTATTTGGCCACATGTGTGGCACATCCCTCATTTTATGTAGGGAAGACTACACGAAAATTGAAGGACTGGATAATTGAACATAAATCCGAGGTTAGAGGAGAAAATGAGAATAATGCCCTTTTTAAACACACTAGGTTGTATGTGGATGCACATTATTTTAAATTTAGGGTTATAGATATGGTTGTTCCCTCTGGGAGGGGTGGGGACATTAATAATGTTTTAGAAATAAAAGAGTATGAATGGATACTTAGATTGGCGGCTGATTGTACACCAGGGCTGAACTCTTCTGTTAGTCTTAAACCTATTTTAATGAAGCTACAACTAATTAAATTGTACAGTTAGAAGTGTATATATTTTATGTTATTTGTATTTTATATTTTAAAACCTTTAAATATCCTATTGTTGTATTAATTTGTTTTCGTTTTTTTCGGTCATATGATGTTGGCTGCTGTCATGTGACCGGGTATGCTCCTATTTAAAGCATGATGCTCTTTTAACATTTTGTGTTCAGTATTGAAGAAGGGTTTTTCCCGAAAGCTTTGCTGTGTATAAAGTTTTTCGCTCAACGATTTGTGTGTTTTTTCTTTTGTTATTATTTCCAGCCTTAGTTGTGTGGGTATATGATTAAATACCAGGCTTACTTTGCCCCAGATACATGCAGTAATGCTGCATGACATCATGTGTGCACCGTCTGTCATCCTTTAGGGTACTTGGTGACACCTTCAGCAAGTGTTTTACACACTCTTATTTTGTACATGACACACCTTCCCATAAATACCATATTTCAGTGTCACATAGCTCTTCCCATCCATTCCCTAGAGTTTGGTAGCTGTGTAGGGCTATAACAGATAGGACCATGACATTTTTCATAGGCATAGTTCCTTGCAATGTCATATAACCATGTCTATAACGGGAACAGAGGAAATGCAACTCAGTTGCAAATCAGTTGATGGCCAGTCATGAAATATCTGACTGGGCCTTCCATGACTGTATCTGGTTAAAGGTCATTCCTGACATGAATCCTGTCATTGGCCAAAACAGAACTTATGACCAAGTCAGACAATGGGCCACTGACACACTCGGTGTGGCCGAACTCAGGTAGCCTCTCTGGCACAAGAACTGAAAGCCACAGGAGGCAGTCCTCTGACTGAACCACAACTAACAAAGATGGAGGAATTCCTGACATCTCTGAATGGGAGACTGGACATCTCTTCAAACCATGGTGGAGTGATAGACATTGGTACAAAGTTGAACAAGCCATCACACATTTTCTGGTGATGCACCAGGTTATTTCTTAACATGGACAGCTGTCTGCCATAGTCACTCAATGTGTGGTTTAATAGAGCTTATGATTAGGACAATTTCCTTTTTCAGGAACATCTGGGCTTCAGATTCAAAGGCCACATAACAAGGAATTTGGCCTGCTATTTTCTTGTACCACTACATTACATACCTGCAGTTTATTTACAGTGCCGCAGCTATCAGAAAAGGTTCTTACTTAGTTTGGGTGATGTGTTGTTGTGTTTTCACAGGTTCTGTGTTATCAGGTCCCTCTTCCAGTGATGTAGGACTACTTGACACTTGGGAACTATCTGGCTCTGATAATGAGGATAATGATGACAGGAAAGTCTCGCATTGTCAATGTCAGTGGTAGACAGAGGCAATGTGATGGTTGCATCCCTTCACCATACTGTGGACACAACTTGTGACTGTGCAATCCACCCCATAAACCCAGGATGACACATATGGACAGGAAGATGCTGGCACATCTCCCTGGGGAGAAATATCATGTGCAGCACAATCTCCACTGGTTGCCAGATGTTCTGGCAGCTAAGCATACCATGAGTAACATCTACCTCCTGACCTAGGTGAGTCCATGTCCACTACCCAACTTTTGTGCAGGGTCATAATACACGGACAGGCAGGCACTGACACAGGCCTTATTGAGCTGGTTGGGGTAGTATGTGGTCTGTGTGATGATATAAAGGAGTTTGTGGGCCACATGTGAAACTTCTAGAACATTTGCCATAGGGAGTTTGTGTTAGATAGGTGCCCCTTTCCGATGACACATCATGGCTGATTCTCTTCCACTGGTAAATCCACCTCTGTCTCTGGTGGGGATGGCTTTTGTGGAGGGAGGCTTGGTCAGGAACATGTAGTGCCACCAACTACACTCCACCATCCTGTGATGAGTTGTTCATAATGAGTCCAGGCAAAGCCTGAGATGCAGTTCACGGTCACATAGCATTGAGTCTTTTCAATGTGGTGTGGATCATGGTTGTGACCTTCTGACAAGAAAGTGACCTTGTGGATAAGAATGTGCATAATCAGGACATATGTCTCCTGTGAGTAACTTGGACCTGTCCACCAAATGCCAGTGTGGTGCTTCAGTATTGGTTGGAAACATGTCCCGGTTTATGTATCCAAAAAATGTGTAGTGGAACCCGGATTAAATCCAAAGTAAGTTATGTAACAAGACGATATCCAGAGGCCGAGGAATACAAAACTCTTTATTAAAACAAAAAATGGTAAGCACTTTCACGGTCATCCGCTGCTTCAGACCATACTACAAACAAAAGGATAACAGCCTTAAGTACAGCACTTAAACCAATCACACATAAAACCAATTAGATAATTAGTGTAGTAGGCTTTTCTTCTTCACTGCTGGTTTTAAAGAAACAGCACTGTTTAAATCAGGGGGCATGTTAGCTCTAAAGTCAATAATCTATCTTAGTTCTGCATATTCAGTGTTGTTTGTCAGATCACCCTCCCTTGCACTTGCACAAACAATTTGTTAAACCAAAAACTTAAAACAATGTAAATCACCTGCTTCTTTTATATTTTTAGCTAATGCATTAGTCAAATTTAAATTACAAATATCAATCAATGACAAACAACACTACTGTGATTGGTTTAAGTGCTATATTTAAAGCTTGTATCCTTTTGTTTGTAGTATGGTCTGAAGAAGCGGATGACCGCGAAAGCACTTACCATTTTTTGTTTTAATAAAGAGTTTTGTATTCCTCAGCCTCTGGATATCTTCTTGTTACATGTCCCAGTTTATACATGTGCACACACACACACACACACACACACACACACACACACACACACACACACACACACACACACACACACACATACACACACACACACACACACACACACACAAAAACACACAAAATCAGACATCCGCAGTCACCACACATAGCTATGGAAACAGCACCTCCTGGCCCGTCTACTCCAGGCTCCAACTCTCCTGGACACATTTGACATACACAAAGATATACACACACACACTCTCTGCCATTTGTTGATATTTGTCCCTGTGGCTCTTGCCACCTGTACGCATGAAGACATCTGTGTCCCACTCTCCATACTCTGTTACCAGGGTAGCCTGTATCTGCTGCACAGTGTGGACAGTCCATGCATGGTATAGGGCAGTCTGTGTATATTATAACATGCTTCATTTTCAGTGTTCTGTGTAATACTTTAATCTGGCCCATAGTTATGGACCACATGCTGTCTGTAAACCAGTGGCCCTCAATACTGTGTGCACCTTTGTCTGGCATAGTCCCCCCTCCTGTATCCAGTCCCTCATAGACTCCTAATCCAGCACCTCGTCCTTTACTGCTGAGTCTGGGCCTTTCTCCTGTATGCTCTGCTGTGATAGTTTGTACATGATAATGCTGTGTTATTTTGCAATGATTGCAAATGATTTTACTGCATACGAGAGCATGACATCTCAACCAGCTCCTGCATGCTGTCTCTGTATATGAGGTAGTGGTGCACAATTTCTGTGTTGTGAAGCCGAGATGCTTGCTTCTAATTCTCCTCGGTATTTTGTAAAGTTGACTACAAAGGTCTGATCTTTAAAGACTTGATAAGTAATTTAGTTAAGGTGTTAGAAGAGGTATACTAATATATTTTAAGCCATGCAGTAAAATCAGGGTATGCATTTTGGATTTCTACTGTCTGATGTTTTTCCCTTTGGTCTGCTGTATATGGAAACACTCACAAACTTCCTAAGTTACGACCCCCCCGGAAAAATCTTATTGGCCTTTCTGTACCCCTAGAAATCCTCCCAAAATAATTATAGGACATTCTTTCCCAAACATTAAGTTCCTACAACTCAGTATGCTACTTAGCATTGTTGACTGGTCCTGTCAATATAATCTGACTGATCTCTCAGCTACACTAGACATTTTCTTTACAAAACTCACTCCAACACAGGTTTTATTATTCCCACTAACTAGAAGTGGTTGAGAGCACAGGCCTGCACCTGGCTGACAGGTGAGATCAAGAATAAAATGAGAGCAAGAGATACTTACTGGAGGAGCTGGACACTGCACTGGCAAAACTCACAGTGTAGGAAATCCTTTCCAACCCCTAGAAAAGACATAGGAATTTCCACCAAAATGGCTAAAAACACATTCCTGAGATAAGAACAACAATAACACAGGTCTGAGCCTAAAGGATTGTGAAAAGAAATAAAGCAATTGACTGGAATATTATCAAATTCCCAATCTACAAGTGATGCATTCATTAGCAATTCACCCTCTTTTATCAACAAGTATGACACCATCTACAGAGATCCATAAGTAAAGTTACAAATACATTTCCTCCTCACCACCTCCGCATGTGTGAGCAAGATTGTTTTTCTACTGTTACATTATATCCTCTTGCCTCCTATGCCTCAACATTTCATTTTTCTCAAATAGCAGCCAAATGAACCAAATCCTTACTTCAGAAACTTAACAATTCAGGTGCTTCTTTTTCCAATCTCCACTCTACCTTCCTAGGTTTTGCTAATGATTGCATTGCTAAACCATTTAATCATATATTCAGACTTTCCTTAACTGCCATATCTGTCCTTACTGTGACACTCAGCCATTATTCCACTACCAAAAGTATCTGCCCAAAGATCTGAATGAATACAGTCACATTTCTAATATTGTCCCTATTACAAAAATGTGTGAAAAATTGCTGTATAATCAGCTAATGAAGTATACCAACAGCTATGGTGTACATTGTGATACACAGCATGCTTTTTTTTTGTAATTTGTTCAGCACATTCACAGCCCTCATTAAGACCAGCAATACCATATATTCCAACATGAATGAAGGAGGCATCACAGCAGGCCAAATTTTAGATTAGTGTTACCACCTGTATATTTCATGACTATTCAGAAATCATAATGGTAGTCCAGTAGTCCATAAATCAGTGTACAACCTCCAGTATTCTGGTTAGCTGAACAAACAAAATGGTGTTTGTAAAACTGTAAAAATACAGCTTCAGATTAACTTTTTTTTCTGAAAAGCATTGCTAATTAAATGCATATAAGTATGACAACACCTTAAAACAGGGAAAAAGACAAATGAAGGTGCTCCAACTTGTACTAATCTACTTGTTAATGTCATAATATGGGTGGGTAAATGGGTTTGGAAATGGTGGAGAGAAGTGGAGCTATGAGTGGTGCAATGGATGTGGTTTCTCTCCATTTTTCATCACAGAGAAAGGTGGCAACCCATATTTTACATGACAAGGACCTTTGAAACTGTGACTCATGCCATGATTTTGAACATGCTGTCTAAACCTAACTTTTGACATCTGTACTATTCACTGGTTTAAGAGTAGGGTTGCCACCTTTTATTGTGTCTGAAACCAGACAAAAGCCACATCCCTTCGCACCTCCCCTAACCCTGCCCATCTCCTCCCCTCTTCCATGCACTCACTGGCCTATCACTCCCCGATATTGACTGTGTCAGAGTTGCCACAGTTTCCTGTTCTTTCCCTTGCTTTATAGCTCCAATCGAACCTTTGTACTGGTTACCTATTGGATTATCCAAAGTATCTCCATATGTCAACTGATTAGATACTTCCTGCTCCACTGGCTTCTCCTTAAATTGTGTGCCCATTGCTCTATCCTGTTGTGTTGTTATCAGTTACATTTTCTACATGAAGTCCTTTACTTTGCAGTAATCCATCACCTCAGTTCCTATTTCTTTAACTTCTCTGTTACTAGTCCTCTTTTCTACGTTTCCTCTTTGTTTTCTTGTTTTTTGTATCTTGAAAGTTTCCATATCCAGATGTCTTTGCCTGTATTGCTCTTCAAATATCATTGGTTCTGCTCTTTTTGCACTGATTAATTTTGCTTTCTCCTTTGCATAAATATTGCACCAAATTACATCTCTTTCTTTTCCATGTCCATATTTCTTCTCCAGACGTCTCCTGTTTCTCTTTATTTCTCCTTACTTTGGTGACTAGTTGTTCCATCATGCAGTGATATGACCTGTGTTAGACTTTCTACACTGATCCTTCACTTTGCAGATATTCCATAACTTCAGCTTCTATTTTATTAACTTCTACTTGGCTAATCTTCTGTTCTACAATCCCTCTTTGTGCTCTTATTTTTTTATCGTGACATTCTCCATATCTGGATGCCTTTGCCTATATCTCTTCGAATATCTTTGAGGCTGTCTTTTTTGTGTTAATTAATTTGGCTTTTCTTTTGCATAAATATTGCACTATATCAGATCTCTCTTTCTTTGCCATGCCCATATTTATTTTTTGTACTCTTCAAACATCTCTACATTTTGTTCTTTAAATTTTCGCACTTCCTCAGTCGCTTCTTTTTTCCAAATGGCACAAGGTTTATTGGTCTATAAAGTGTTTTTCTTGGATCTGTTGTATTAATGAACACAAATTTTTATTTGAAACTTCTAACAGTTTTTCTTGTGGAACTATTTTTCTTTCCTCTAATTTCTCTCTAAATATTATTGTATATCTTCTGTCTGGAAATTCTGGGATTTTTGCATAATAGTAACAATACAGAATTTCTTTCTTATCCTCAATAGTCCACTCTATCTTCTGTATGTCTCTTTTTTGGCCTATGAGGTTTTTGTGGACTGCTTCTTTCTTCTACATCAGGGTAGCATCTTCTACATCGGGGGGGCATCTCCTTCTACAACAGGGGGACCTTGTAGCTGTGAGCGTTTCTCAATTTTCCCTGAGTGAGGGATTGTTTCAAAAGCCTTGGCTGAATCAAGATAGGCAGTATCTATTGCTTTGCTTTCATCCAGGGCTTTGGTGACATTCTCAAAGAAGTCCACCAAATTTAATAAGGAATATCTACCCTTGATGAAACTAAACTGGGTCGGGTCAAGAGTTTGAAGGTTACCTGTGTCCTTGTTGATAAGGTCCATGATGATTGTTTCCATGGCCTTGCAGATAAGGCTGGTTAGGCTTATGGGATGATAGTTTCCTAGGTCATTTGATGGACCCCCTTTGTACAAGGGGATTACTGTTGCTGTTCTCCACTCTGCCAGAGCAACGCCAGTGCTCAAGCTATGGTTAAAGAGTACACCCATTCCATTCCAATACATTCATATGCATCTGCAAAGTACATTGCATTGTTTTGCAGCGGGTCATACACATTCATAATCTTTTTCTGAGAAAGTAGGTGAAGTCTACCAATGGAACATAGTGCAATGGGTGGAGTCTACCAATAGAATATTATGCAGTGGTGGTTTCTAACGATTGAACATGATGCAGTGAGGTAGTATAACAATATGGCATAATGCAGTGGATGGAATCTATGAATAGAATATGATGCAGTGAGTGAAGTAAAACAGTGGAGCATAATGCATCTATTAGGTTCATACGTTCAGTGGTGTATACTAGGCTAAAGACCACTGGAGTCTTTATAAGCTTAGCCAAGTATCCAAAATGTATCCTGCAAATTTATGTGCTGGCAAAGTTTAGTAAGCATTCTCAAATGACTTTCACGCATTTATCTGCCTTACTGGTTATTTTACTGGGAATATGTAAGCTAGGGCAAGATTTACAGGCTGCCTTTCTCCATTAGAAACACAGATGCTAGACTTGGAGTGTATTTCCAATTTCCCATCCATTGGTTCAGGTTTCCTTTGAACAGGGTTAGGGAGGAGCTCTGCTTCACGTGGATGGGAAGCCTGTTCCAGAGAAGGGGAGTCCTCTGATACACATACCTGTCCCGTCAACATGTCCGATTTATGTCGCAAGCAAGGTTTAAACCCCTAGATCATGTAATTCTGATGCTGCCCATTATCTGGGTATGCAAAAGGTCCATCAGAATGAGATCCAAGGACACCTTGTATGCCAGGAATAAACAGTGTCTCAACAGTCTATAGTAAAGCGAGTATAGAGATCGGGGTTTGAGGCAATCTGCGTAGCATATGCTGTTTATGCCCTGTATTCCTTTTATGAGGAATCTCTGTGGACATTCCTATTGTTGCATGTGCTTGGTCATGTACGTAGTGATGGGAGAGTTGTATTCTATGATGGTCCTGATGGTGATGATTACAGTGAAATGATTACTTCCTTATACCTAG
>NC_056733.1:991688015-991775515 GCF_019279795.1 Protopterus annectens
GGTGTGTGACCCCACTATATTGTTTTATTATATTTAGCTTTTATGAAATGAGATTTATAAATATAAAATCTAATCTAAGTAGCTCATATGCCTATGCCCCTAACTGTATATACAAACTATTTTCAAACCATAAAAGTGCAGAGCAGTTTAAAACACACACCTTTATATTTACAGAAATCTCTTCAATTACTTTTTTTTTTAAAAGATGACCTCATATAATTGATTAATGCATATTAAACAAGTAATTAATAAAAAGGTATATATATATGCTTGTACAATAAAATATATATTAAAAAAAAAAAGCAAGCCAAAGAAAAACATAAGAAAAGCGTCATTAAAATATGAAAAAGATATCTGACCTTTGATAATATTGGTAAATATATATCTAGGGTGCATACTTTCTCTATGTAGCAATGTATTTTTTTTATAAGACAGTCCAAAGAAAAACAAAATGTCCACAAAGCTATAAAATATGACATATTTCTTATAATAGGTTGGATGGGCCTCATTGGAGAAGAGTGGGATCTTTATGAACCATGGGTAGACCCTACCTGTATAGAATTATTTATTTTTTTTTCACAAAATTCATACATTTCAGTTTCAATTTGTCCCACTCTAATCATTGTTCCTAGCATCATTATTAAACATTAACTTTATTTGTAAATTTGCAAAACAACCATATTTTATAGACGCTTTGTGGACGATTTGTTTTTTCTTTGGACTGGAATTAAGGACGAATTAAGCAGTTTCTTTAAACAAATCAATTTATTTACTAGTTTCTTGAAATTTACCACGACAGTTTCCACTCGTAGTATCTCTTTTTTGGATGTTTTCATTCAACGTTTAAGTAATGGCAAATTTAATACAGGTGTATATAGAAAATCTTGCTATAAAATACATTGCTACATAGAGAAAGTATGCACCCTAGATATGTATTTACCAATATTATCAAAGGTCAGGCAATTCGTGCCTCTAGGTTAAATCCAATGCAAAGTAATTTTGAGACGGAATTGGCAAGTCTTCATGAAAGATTATCAATTAGGAAATATAGAGCAGATGAAATTAATGTAGGCTTTCAGTGTATTGAGAATCTTAGACTAGGCAGGGCATGTCCATATTTTTCAGAACAAGGTAATGAATATTACACTACAGACAGGAATATTACTCATGTTAATGCTATAACACAAAAAATTTAATTATTTTATACACATGACTTTTATCAGACTAGAGATATCTTGTGTAAACATTGGAATGTTTTAACAGTTGATCCAAATATCAGAGAAATTGTTGGTGAATACCCACAATTTCTATTTAAAAATAAAAATAATTTACATACGCTTTTATGCTATACAAATGTGAATTCTTTTCATGAAAGTAAATGTCAACTGGGTACTAAATCTTGTAATAAATGTACTTTTTGTTCATTTATATGTACCTCAAATATGTTTATACATCCCAATACATCTCAACTGTTTAGTTTTAATGTTAGTGCTAGTTGTGACACGGAACATGTAGTCTATCTTGCTTCCTGTTCATCTTGTCCTGCCTTCTATGTCGGTAAAACCGATAGAAGGCTAAAGGACAGATTGAGGGGGCACTTATATCAGATCCGTGTCCAGTCGACCACCAATGCTCTGTCTAAACATGTGTTAGAAACTAATGATTTACATACTTTCAAGTTTCTAGTCTTATACACTAATACACCTAGTTTGAGGGGTGGGGACCTCAGGAATCATACTGAAAGAAATGAAACCAGTTGGATTATTAGATTGCAAGCACATATTTTTCCCGGTCTTAATGATAAGGTCCCTTTAAGACCAGCCCTCAAGAGTAGGAGATTTTGTTTTTAAATAATATATCTTGTTTATATTGTCATTATATATATATATATATATATATATATATATATATATATATTTCTATTTTATAATGAATTTTCATAGTTGTGGTTTAATTCTGTTTGATATACATATGTATATCTTTCATATTTTAATGACTTTTATTCTTTAGATGTTTGTGCTTCTTTTGGCTTTTATTTTTAAGTTATTTTTGTATTTATTGTACAAGTATATACCTTTACTTATTAATTACTTGTTTAATATGCATATTAATCAATTATGAGGTCATCTTTTATTTCAAAAATAATTGAAGAGATTTCTCTGTAAATATATAAAAGGTGTGTTTTAAACTGCTCTGCACTTTTATGGCTTAAAAAAAATCACTTGGCGAAAGCGCTTACCAGATATCTGCTAATAAAAGGATTTGTTCCATAAAGAATTTAAGAAGTTTTTTACTTTTTTGACTTGGAACATTTATTTATTCATGGTCTGAAGAGACTTGTTGTATGCTGTTCGTCACGGCTTATATGACTTTGGTGAATATCTATTTACTCTTGGTCTGAAGAGACTTGTCATTCGGTGTCTGTTATCTATTACATGATTTTGGTCTGAAGAGACTTATCGTATGTTATCTGCATGGTTTTGGTCTTGAGCAACAGTTTATTTTTATGCTTATATTGCTAAACAGTGATGAGAGATGATAACCTTAAACCCTAGAAAACATTAATATGAGCGATATTTAGAGCATGAGAGTCCATTTATCTTTTTGTGGGGAACAGTATGTTCTAGGAGTTACTGTAGATGGCTTATAGGCTCATAGGTTCATAGGTGTGTACTAGGCTAATGGCCCTGGAGCCTTTACAAGCCTAGCCCACAGAAGTGTCCAGGCATCGTGCCACCCGACATTAGTCCCCAGTGCCTCTATCAAACAGAGCCACTGGAGTGATCCCCAGGGGGGATTTTCTATTTCCCATCCACTCATCAAGATTTCTCTTGAAGAGGGCTAGCGAGGTGCTCTGCTTGACATGTATGGGAAGTCCATTCCATAGCATGGGCAGTCTTTGGTTTATGAAGCTGTCTCTCCAGCATGTTCTGTTGATTGTGGTAATGAGGTTGAGGTCTCTGGAGCATGTGATGCGGAGGGATTGTGATTTCTTTAGATGTAGCATTTCTAACAGAGCTGGGTCAGACATGGCTTTGTAAGTCAAGCAGAGATTGCCTCTTAGTAGATGATATGAGACAGAGAATAGCTGGAGTTTTTTTGACTCTATCCATGTAGGACAAGTGTTTAAGGTCTAGGATCCTCTTTGTGATGTACTTTTGTGGCCTTTCCAGCTGTTGCATGTGTCTAGTGAGGTACATGACAAATGGGGCATTATACTTGATGATTGGCCTAATGAGGGAAGAGTAGAGAGAGATGATGACCTCTTTCCTCCTGGATGAAGAACTCTTAGTAATGAGATGTGCCACATAGAAGGACTTTCTGACCACAGTGGCAATGTGGTGGTCAAAGGAGAGGTTACTGTCAGCCTGTGTCCCCAGATATCTTATAATGTCCTCAATGTTCAGTGGGCTTCCATCAATGTGGTAATTAGTAGGAACCGAGTTTTTCCCAAAGGGGATGACAATGCATTTTTGGCATTAAGCTTAAGGCCATGGTTTAAACACTAGTCATTGGTCTCAGTGAGGACTTTCTGTAGGATGTCTACATCACTTGGGGAGTTAATAATGGCTCCCAGCTTGCAGTCGTCTGCAAACTTGGTCAGCCAGAGTCCCTCCATGTTGGCCTGGATTTTCTGAGAAGTAGATGCCAGGAGAGGACCCAGGACCGATCCCTGTGGGACTCCATTTGTGACTGGTCAGCAGTCTAACTTGGAGTCCGCTATGTTCACACTGTGGGTTCTATCTGTGAGCCAGTTTGCAACCCACCTAGTGATATAGGGGTTGATTCCTAGTTTGGTGAGTTTATCAATAATTCCTGAGTGGGGAATGATATCAAAGGCCTTGGCCCATTCAAGGTAGGCTGTATGAATGTCTTTGCCCTCATCCACAGCTCTGGTTACTGACTCAAAAAAAGTCAACCAGATTGAGCAGACATGATCTACATTTCACAAAACCAGATTGCCTGGGATCTAGAATTTGGAGATTCCCTGTATCCTTGTTAATTAGGCTCATAATGATGTGCTCTATAGCTTTACATAGACTTGTCAGGCTAACGGGGTGATAATTCCCAGGGTCTGTAGTCGCTCCCCTTTTATGGAGAGGGATGACTGTAGCAATGCACCATTTGGTAGGGACAAAGCCTGAGGTGAGACTGTGATTGAACAGGGTACACAGATGTGGTACCAGTTCACTTTGTAGTTCATGTAGAACACATCCAGGTATATTGTCTGGTCCCATGGAAGCTGTATTCTTGGTTTTGGACAATGCAGCTTTAACCTGTGCTGCAGTAATGCTGGGTGCCTGGCATTCATCCGGTATTGTGATTGGTCCTTTGGGGGGAGAGATGGATAAAGTTGACACTGAATCTGTCGGCCAGTATGTTGGCAATATCTGTTGGCTCAGTATAGGAGGTACCATTGTGCACTAACTCAGAGAAAACCTGGGTATTGCCATGGAGATTCTTGATACAACTATAGAAGGCTTTGTGGTTGCTTTTAGTGTTTGCCACAATTCTGCCTTTATAGCTGGCTTTAGAGGTTTTGATGAGGGATCTCAACTTTTTGTTGAGGCTAATAAGGGAGTTTTTCCAGTCTTGGGACTTCACCTTTTTCTGCAACAGTTTCTTCCTTCTGTTGTAGAGTTTATTAATGGCAGGAAACTACCACATTGGCTTCCTTTTTTTGGAAAAGAGCGTCTTGGTTCTGTTGGGTATGGCTAGTTTCATGCATTTATGTATGTGTTTGTACAGTGTATTGGTGTATGATTCACCAGTCATGCATCTATTTTCCATTGACATGGGTGCTGTGAAGTTAGCCACCTCTGTTTTTAGGAGGCCAAAGTCAGCTTTGGAGAAGTTTTTCATGGTGGTTACATTTACAGGGGTGTGTGGGTGAGATGTGGATTTCCATGATGATTAGTTTGTGGTCGTATATAACCTGGGAGGAATTAACTTTTGGTGTAGAGCAATGGTTGCCCATGTTAGTAATAACCAGGTCAAGGATGCTGCTTCCTGTAGTGGGTGTAGTGCGGGTAAGAATGACCTGGTCCAGGGCATTGGAACTGATGAATTCCAGGAAACATTGAACCAGTATAATGGTGCATGAGTAGTTCTCCAAGTTGATGGAGGGGTATTTGAAGTCACCTAGTATGAGAGTGTTGGGTTGGACCCTAATAGTTTCCAGGGTGCTGAAGACTGGGAAGCCATGAATTAATGAATGAATAATTAATTGATTTTATTGATTGATTCAGTCACTCAATCAGTCATATGATTTGCTACTTATCACCAACCATCCATACAGTAAGAAGGATGTATTCTGCAACACGTGGAGTTGGAGTCTTGGGACATGGTTGGGGACCTATAGCGGGCTACAATCTGAATCGCTGTCTTACCCAATGTTAGTTGCACCTGAAGTATCTCAGATATGACACATTAGTGGCTACTAACAGTAAAACATGCCACTGAGTACAAGTAACAGTGACCACAGAAGACATGACCATGAGGTTGAAGTTCCAGAGGGAGATGAGTGGCACATTAGTGTGGTTGTCCATGCATTTGCGTATCTAGGATGCAGGGATGGACATCACTGCAGCTGGAGGAAATGGAATGGGAGTGGTCCTTAAGGGTGAGGGGTTTGCTTTCCCTACTTTAGGCAGTCTAAAAGGCATTCCCTTTCTAAACTGCCACTAATTTTAGATAGCAATGCTATGATAGGGTAAGCAGGTAGTTAATACTCAGATAAGCCTCATGCCACTCAGTAAGGCAGTACATGCCATACTACAACCTGTGGGTAAAAGGGCACATGGCAGGTCAAGTGATTAGTTGGGTCATTAGTAAAACTTTGCAGGATAATGTAGCTATTAAAAAGGATTGCATACTATGTATTTTTGATAAGGTAGATGACACACTGTTACATTTTCAATGTTGTGGGTGTCACAGACTCATGCTAGAGGCACGTGTTGCAGAATACATCCTTCTTACTGTATGGATGGTTGGTGATAAGTAGCAAATCATATGACTGATTGAGTGACTGAATCAATCAATAAAATTAATTAATTATTCATTCATTAATTCATGGCTTCCCAGTCTTCAGACGCCTCTATGGCAGCTTTCCGGACATTTCAGTGATTTGTAGATAGGGCAAGGTTAGAGGGGAAGAGCAGAACTCCTGCAATAACTGTATGGCTTATGTTCAACTAGCACTGATCTGGTGATTCTGTTAGCATGATGTCTGGACTACTGACTGAGACTGGAACCACCATGCTGTTACTGGGGGAAGAGATAATACTGTATGGCTTATGTTCAGCTAGCACTGATCTGGTGATTCTGTTGGCATGATGTCTGGACTACTGACTGAGACTGGAACCACCATGCTGTTACTGGGGGAAGAGATAATACTGTATGGCTTATGTTCAGCTAGCACTGATCTGGTGATTCTGTTGGCATGATGTCTGGACTACTGACTGAGACTGGAACCACCATGCTGTTACTGGGGGAAGAGATAATACTGTATGGCTTATGTTCAGCTAGCACTGATCTGGTGATTCTGTTGGCATGATGTCTGGACTACTGACTGAGACTGGAACCACCATGCTGTTACTGGGGGAAGAGATAATACTGTATGGCTTATGTTCAGCTAGCACTGATCTGGTGATTCTGTTAGCATGATGTCTGGACTACTGACTGAGACTGGAACCACCATGCTGTTACTGGGGGAAGAGATAATACTGTATGGCTTATGTTCAGCTAGCACTGATCTGGTGATTCTGTTGGCATGATGTCTGGACTACTGACTGAGACTGGAACCACCATGCTGTTACTGGGGGAAGAGATAATACTGTATGGCTTATATTCAACTAGCACTGATCTGGTGATTCTGTTAGCATGATGTCTGGACTACTGACTGAGACTGGAACCACCATGCTGTTACTGGGGGAAGAGATATCAGAAAAGAGTTGGCTATAATGTGAGTACAACTATTAGGTTAGCAAAAACACACCCTCACATGAAATCTCAAAAACATATGCATATGACACATTAGCTGCTACTATTTGAATACAATATTTAATTACCAATGTCCCTAAATGGTTTCCTTACTCACTCCACAGCATTCAACACAGAAATTGCTATTTTAGATCTCTATACTGAATGTTATATTCTCTGGAAAAGACTTGCTCTCTATTTTTGAAAAAAGTGATTACTCCATGAGTGAACTCATTTATATGTTAATTTTAAACGTGCAACATTTAGCTCTATCAAGCAATGGGCTAAAAATTAGGAATTGAGATCATTAACCATAGGGTGTACACGAGCCATCCATAAAACTCATACTAAATACAATGCTTTGCCTTACCATTGTTCCTGCTTCATGAGGTTCTTTCCTTGGTTTGCCTCAGGAGAAGCTGAAGGGATGTAATCTGTTTTCAGTCATTGTTAGCAAAACATTTAAAGAGAAAGTCTGAATGCCACAGTTTTCACTTAAATTTAAACACAATCTATGAGAGGAATCACAGTTTCTACAGTATAAAATATGTATTAATGTAAGTGCAGTCATTTTATTGGTCAGAAACCCTTAAAGTCAGTTTCCTGGGCTTGAAGTGCCTGTATAAATTCAGCACTTTTGTGTAGTGTTTGACTCAGTCCCACAGAACACAGCAATGCTTGGCATTGCTTGTGCCTCTGAAGTGAGTTCCTTGGTTCATGTACCATCCAGGAAAAACTCAAGTATTTGTTTTAAAAAAACACTTCAGGAAGCTATTTAAGTGACTGACTGCTGATTTTTTTGTTTTATTTGTGCACTTTGAACTTAAGGCAGAAATTACTGCATTTGTTCAAACTGTCTTGCTGTTGTCTGATTTGAAATTCGTTTGTCTTGCTAGTTTGTAAAAGTTGGTTTGCAGTAGCATACACTCTCAAGCAATCTTTTTTGCATGTTAACATTGAGGACTATTCTATTCTGTCTACTGGCAGTAGGAGGTGGTCTGGTCTATTTGAGTTGGAAAACACATAAGAAAGCTATACGTTCATAGGTTCATAAGTTCGTACTAGGCTATCTGCCCTAGGGCATTTATAAGCCTAGCCAGAGTGTATGTGGCTTTCACCACCCCTTAGGATGAGAATACTATGCCCATTTAGGGTTTAGTTTACTGTGCCTCTGTCTAGTAGTGACACAGAGATGACCCCCGGGGTAAACCTACAATCTCCCATCCACTCGTCAAGATTTCTCTTGAATAGAGTTAGTGAGGGGCTCTGCCTAACATGGATTGGGATTCTGTTCCAGAGTGTAGGGAGCCTCTGGGTTATGAATCTGTCCCTCCAGCACGTCCTATTTATTTCTGTGTTGAGGTTTAAGTTTCTTGCTCTCGTGGCTCTGATGGATTGGGATTTTCTGAGGTGGAGCATGTCCATTAATTCCGGTTTGGACATGGCCTTGTACGTCAGGCACAGATCACCTCTGAGTAGGCGGTATGCGACTGAATAGAGCTGGAGTTTTTTCAGTCGGGCAGCATATGACATATGTTTAAGACCCTTTATTCTCTTGTTGAGGAACTTTTGGGGTCTTTCCAACTGCTGCAGGTGTTGGGTAAGATACATCCCAAATGGGGCATTGTACTCAATCATTGGCCTGATAACAGAAGAGTACAGGGGCAGAATGACCTCTCTTGATCTAGATGTGAAACCCTTCATGATAAGGTGGGCAATATAGAAGGTCTTCCTAACCACTTTGGCAATGTGAGTGTCAAAAGAGAGGTTACTGTCAACCTGGGTCCCTAGGTCCCTGATAACCTCTTCCATACTTAATGGATTACCACCTATGTGGTAATTTGTCGGTACCTTGTTTTTCCCAAAGGGTATGACTATACATTTTTTGGTGTTCAGCTTAAGGCCATGGCTCTGGCACCAATTATCCATTTCTATGAGGCCTCTCTGAAGGATGTTTGTGTCCGCTGGAGTATCAATTATGGCGCCCAGTTTGCAGTCATCTGCGAACTTTGTCAGCCACAATCCTCCTATGTTTGCCTGTACCTCGGAAAAATAAATGCCGAACAAGAGGGGTCCCAGGACTGAGCCCTGTGGGACACCGCTTGTGACCAGCTTAGAGTCTGACATAGCTCCAGCAACTCTGACCCTGTGGGTTCTGTCCTTAAGCCAGTTTGCAACCCATCTTGTGACATATGGGTTTACATTTAAGCTGGTGAGTTTGTCTATGATGCCCAAGTGGGGTATTGTGTCAAAGGCTTTTGCAAGGTCAAGGTAAGCTGTGTGAACTGCCTTACCCTCATCAATCTCCTTAGTGACTGTTTCAAAAAAGTCGACCAAGTTCAAAAGGCAGGATCTGCCCTTGACAAAGCCAAATTGGGTAGGATCCAATGTCTGTAGGTCCCCAATGTCTTTGTTAATGAGTTCCATAATGATCCTCTCCATAGCTTTGCAGACCAGGCTCGTCAAGCTTATGGGGCAGTAATTTCCAGGGTCTGTAGAAGCACCGCCTTTGTGAAGTGGGACCACTGTTGCCATACGCCACTCTTTGGGTACGTATCCTGTAGTAAGGCTAAGATTAAACAGCAGCCTTATGTGTGGGTTTAGTTCCTCTTGGAGTTCATGTAGCACACAGCCTGGGATACCGTCCGGTCCCACTGATGCTGTGTTTTTAGCTTTAGAGAGGGCAGCTCTCACCTGGGCATCTGAGATGTTAGGGAGGCTACACTCTGCTGGGATAGTTATTTCTTCTTTTGGGGGGGAGGGGGAGGAGAAATTTGCACTCAACCTGTCTGCCAGAATGTTGGCAATGTCAGTGGGTTCAGTGTATTTTGTGTCATTTTGGACTAACTCTGAGCATATCTGGGAGTTTCCACCTAGGTTTCTAACATAGCTAAAGAAGGCCTTGTGATTGTCTTTTGCATCTTTTGTGATTTTTCTCTCAAAGTTGGCCTTGGATGATTTTATGAGTGATCGTAGTTTTTTGCTAGTACTGATCAGAGATGCCTTCCATTTTAGGGGTTTTGCTCTGTCATGTAGTAGCTTCCTCCTCCTGTTGTAAAGTTTGTTTATGGCTCGGGTCCACCAGACCGGGTGCCTGCCTTTGGGGGAATGGGTCTTAGTTTTATTTGGGATTGCATGATCCATGCATTCTTGAAGGTGCCCGTAGAAGGCATTTGTAAAGGATTCAGCAGTGTGGGTTGTGGTTTCCACTGGACCAGGGGCCTTGAAGGATACCACTTCAGTCTTAAGAAGTGTGAAGTTGGCTTTTGAGAAGTTCTTCACTGTGGTCTTTTGTGCAGGGGGTGGGGGTGGGATGTGGATTTCCAGTGAGATTAATTTATGGTCTGATCTCACCAATGAGGGATATACTTCCGGTGTGGAGCATTATGTCCCCATGTTTGTGATGATCAGGTGTAGTATATTGTCTCCTCTTGTGGGAATGGTGACTAATTGTTCCATCGCATTTGAGTTTATGAATTCTAGGAACCTTTGGGCTAGGGTGTTGGGGCTTGAGTAATGTTCCCAGTCTATGTTTGGGTAGTTGAAGTCTCCCAATATGATGGTATTTGGAGAGACATTCATACTCTCCGGTGTCTTCAGGAAGGCTGTGTGGGGTTCCTGAGTTTGAGAGGGTGGTCTGTAGCATGCTACAAACTGTAAGGCAGTTTTGCCTATGGTTAGTTGCACCTGGGTGGTCTCCAATGCTTTGTGCATTGCCACTAACCTGGAGGTGTGGGTATCTTTGATGAATATTGATACTCCCCCTCCTTTTGTGGTTTGGTCCAAGTTTTTGGGCTGGAAAGCATGATATGAGGTAAAACCTGATAGTGCTGGGGTGCTCTCAGGAGCCTTGAACCAGGTTTCAGTCACTGCACAGACACTGATGTTCTCCATACTGAGGAGGGCTTCGAGAGCGTGCATCTTGAGGTTTAGACTTCTGGCATTGAGCAGCATTACCCTTATTTTTTTTCCACTTGCGTTTTCTAGGGGGGTAGGTTTGTCATTTAAGCCTTGCCTAAAAAAGGCACTATGGGGGTGGCAAGAGCCTTGGCCAATATCCGGAAGTCCAGGGGTGACAGGTGCAAGCTATCCCTTGTGAAGCAGCGTGGCTTGTCGAGCATGTCATCCCAAGCAGACAGACATTGGATCCCCTTAGAATGACACCAGTAATTAAGCCAATTGTTAAAACTGATCATTTTGTCTTTGTACTGTGGCATCATTCTTGGTGAGGGTAAGATGCTGCTCAGGGTCAGGGTCATACCGGCCTGGGATACATAATCAGAGAGATCCTCTATGTCTCTTTTCATGTAGTCCAGGGAGGTACATCTCAGGTCGTTCACACCGGCATGTACAATGACTGAGTCATATTTGTACTTGCTGTGGAGTGACTTGAGTGCTTGTGTTATGTGGTGGATTCTAGCTCCCGACAGGCAGCTTACTGTGACCTTTTCCTTGTTCAGTCTGGTGAGCGGGACGTCAGTGTGTCTGACTATGGAGTCACCTATTACAAGTGTGTCTGGCATGTTGTTTGGCCTTAAGGGCTGTGACTGTTTAGCACACTGACTTTGTGAACTATGTGTTGCATGTGCTATGTCTTGAGGTGGTGGTTGCTTGGGTGTCTGCTTTGGAGGCCTCTGTTGTTTTGATAGATTTTTAATCTACCAATAAGTGTAGTTGTTTCACTGGCCAGAGGGCTTTGAACTCAGTTTCCTGCATTTTAGGTCCCTGTATAAGTTTGTTGTGTTAGCATGTCACTGCCCATCTCGTAACAGTGGTTAATAACACCCTGTATAGAAGCAAACACCTAGAAAACAATTTTTTTCCTACAAAACCACCTCTGAAACTGTAGCAGAATCCCAGTGAGTGTAGAGCAACTGCTTTGCACATTGAATACCTATAAAACCACCTCTGAAACTGTAGCAGAATCCCAGTGAGTGTAGAGCAACTGCTTTGCACGCTGAATGTCAGTGAGCAGCTAGTTTACATGTTGAGTAACACTCTGCACCCTGAATTTAGTATTTAGTCTAATTTCTAGTCCTAAAAGCACCCTTACTCAGTCCACTGTTAACTAAAAGCACCCTTACTCAGCCCGCTGTTAACTAAAGGCACCCTTACTCAGCCTGCTGTTAACTAAAAGCACCCTTACTCAGCCCGCTGTTAACTAAAGGCACCCTTACTCAGCCTGCTGTTAACTAAAAGCACCCTTACTCAGCCCGCTGTTAACTAAAAGCACCCTTACTCAGCCCGCTGTTAACTAAAAGCACCCTTACTCAGCCCGCTGTTAACTAAAAGCACCCTTACTCAGCCCGCTGTTAACTAAAAGCACCCTTACTCAGCCCGCTGTTAACTAAAAGCACCCTTACTCAGTCCACTGTTAACTAAAAGCACCCTTACTCAGCCCACTGTTAACTAAAAGCACCCTTACTCAGCCCGCTGTTAACTAAAAGCACCCTTACTCAGCCCGCTGTTAACTAAAAGCACCCTTACTCAGCCCGCTGTTAACTAAAAGCACCCTTACTCAGCCCGCTGTTAACTAAAAGCACCCTTACTCAGCCCACTGTTAACTAAAGCACCCTTACTCAGCCGCTGTTAACTAAAAGCACCCTTACTCAGCCGCTGTTAACTAAAGGCACCCTTACTCAGCCCGCTGTTAACTAAAAGCACCCTTACTCAGCCCGCTGTTAACTAAAAGCACCCTTACTCAGCCCGCTGTTAACTAAAAGCACCCTTACTCAGCCCGCTGTTAACTAAAAGCACCCTTACTCAGCCCGCTGTTAACTAAAAGCACCCTTACTCAGCCCGCTGTTAACTAAAAGCACCCTTACTCAGCCCGCTGTTAACTAAAAGCACCCTTACTCAGCCCGCTGTTAACTAAAAGCACCCTTACTCAGCCCGCTGTTAACTAAAAGCACCCTTACTCAGCCCACTGTTAACTAAAAGCACCCTTACTCAGCCCGCTGTTAACTAAAAGCACCCTTACTCAGCCCGCTGTTAACTAAAAGCACCCTTACTCAGCCCACTGTTAACTAAAGCACCCTTACTCAGCCCGCTGTTAACTAAAGGCACCCTTACTCAGCCCACTGTTAACTAAAAGCACCCTTACTCAGCCCGCTGTTAACTAAAGGCACCCTTACTCAGCCCGCTGTTAACTAAAAGCACCCTTACTCAGCCCGCTGTTAACTAAAAGCACCCTTACTCAGCCCGCTGTTAACTAAAAGCACCCTTACTCAGCCCACTGTTAACTAAAAGCACCCTTACTCAGCCCGCTGTTAACTAAAGGCACCCTTACTCAGCCCACTGTTAACTAAAAGCACCCTTACTCAGCCCGCTGTTAACTAAAAGCACCCTTACTCAGCCCACTGTTAACTAAAAGCACCCTTACTCAGCCCGCTGTTAACTAAAAGCACCCTTACTCAGCCCGCTGTTAACTAAAAGCAGCCTTACTCAGCCCGCTGTTAACTAAAAGCACCCTTACTCAGCCCGCTGTTAACTAAAGGCACCCTTACTCAGCCCACTGTTAACTAAAAGCACCCTTACTCAGCCCGCTGTTAACTAAAAGCACCCTTACTCAGCCCGCTGTTAACTAAAAGCACCCTTACTCAGCCCGCTGTTAACTAAAGGCACCCTTACTCAGCCCACTGTTAACCCCTTGTGCACTGCACCCTTCTATCTCACTCAGTAAAGGACCTGACATGGATATGCACTTTCCCAGTTTCTCCTCAGACACTTTGGTGGATATGGGTATATTGAGACAATGCAACAATTGCTAATGTTCACTGACAACCATTTAATCCTTAAAGAAATGAACACACTATGTGGCAGATGTATATACTGGAGGGAAACTCTTGTGTACAAACATTCAAAAATAACCAATCCGGTTATCAGAAACATACACGCTACACCTACCACAGACAGTATGCACCCCACTCATAGACTTACTTATGCTGAGGCACTTTAATGGAATCTTCCTAAACCCCAAAGACCTCTCAGATATTCCACTTGTAAAAATGATCTTCAGCAAACTCAAAAACACGCAACACAAACAACACCTAAAACTGCACACAGCTACACTCAGTGAAACCTCAACTACCAAGCCCATAAGGCAAGGCAATATACTACCAAGGACTCTAGTAATAGGGGCCTCCACAGTACAACATACTGATGCCCCTCTCACCAAGCTGAACAAGGAAAATTATAGTTAGTTGCCTATCAGGGCCCAAGAATTGCCAAGTTACAGACACTCAAGTCATTGCACCACGGGTACCAGTATGACTAAGTCATAGTCCATATAGGTGTAAATGACCTGAAGTGTACTTTTCTGCACTATTTGAACAGAGACATTATGAAACTCTTGGACTTTGCATCAAAGGCTAGCATGTGCCAAGCACTGAGTAGCATTCTACCTTCACCAAGGATGATACCACAATATGAACACAAGACAACCGACTTTAATAATTGGCTTAGTTTTTGGTGTCATTCAAGGAGGATGCAGTATTTGTCAGCATGGGAAGATGTGGTCTGAGACACCAGTTGGCATAATGGCTAAGGTCTTGACCTCCCATGCACAAGGTGCAAGGTTTGATCCTGACCTCCGACCAATACCTGTTTAGAGTTTGCATGTTCTCCCTGTGTCTTTGTGAGGTTCCTCCCATGTCCAAAAAAAAATGCTGAGTATTTCCATCTTTAACTCACCAATGAATGGAGCTGTGGACAGCAGCACAGACCCTACATGGTGCCCTATGAGGGAAGAGTTGTACAGACCAACCGCTTTCAGCATTTACTGTGGCGCACAATATCCTCAAAATAGGAGAACATGGATCCCAGACTGTGCATTGTGTCAGGACTAGCCACTTGATGGTGTAAAATATGGCTCTAGGTGATTTGGTTATGTTGACTAATGTTGCTAAAATGGGCATGGGTAGTTACTGGTGATAAGTGGGTTGAGGATCCGGCCTACTCTGATCTACCCCAGGGACCCATGCTAACGGTCAGTGGGGTGGGGTATATGTGCCCATATTGGCCAGTGCGTGCCAGCCATAAAGCCCAGTAGCCCTGGCTGGCCGGGTCTAGTTGCCCAGCCTGGGTTACCTGGGATAACTGGGTTGAGTGAAAGCTGGATGTAAAACTAGCCAACCTGCCAAACACGAACTGAGAATTTTTATGCTTAATGGAGGTTCACTGACAGGACACAGCTTGGAAGTAGATAACATGATGATAGGGAAGAGGCTGGATATCCTATGTAACCAAGTGCAGCAAAACCACTTGGCTTAGGATCCAGACTCTACTACTCAGGAGGCTAGAAATGGTGTAGGAATTGTGGTGAGAGAGAGGCTTCAGAAGGCAACGAGGGATATCATCAGAATTAATGACAGACTCATGGCAATCAGATTACGGTCTAATGACAGGGCAGTATCCATAATCTCAGCATATGCCCCACAGCAGGGTTGTGATAGTGAGGAAAAGAGTGCATTCAGACAGCAGTTGCAGGACCTACTAGACAAAGCAACAACATGAATCGGTGTTGATAATGCGTGACTTGAATGGACATATCGGGACAGACAGAACAGTATATGAGGACTGCCTGGGTCCACATGGGTGGGGAAAAAGGAATAAAGAAGGAGAGGCCATTCTAGACTGAAGAAGTCATTCTAGACTTCTGTCTGACAAATGGCTTAATAGTAGCCAACACATGTTTCAGAAAGAGATACAGTCACAAGATCACATACAAGAATAGCCAACATGCAACTCAGGTAGACTATCTCCTAGTAAGGAAAAGGCACTGGAGTAGAATCCATGATTGCAAAGTCATCCCCAGTGAAACAGTTGGCCCACAACATAAACCACTATTTGCCACACTCAGCTCCAAGCAGTGGCCAGAGAAGGCACTAAATTCAACAGAGACCAGGCTGAAACCTGGAAGTTGACTGGAGAGAAAGTACAAGGAATTATTCAGGGTTCTACTGCCTCAAGAAGAGTAGGAAATAGATGGAGTTGAATTAAAATGGTAGTGCCTAAAACAGAATGTGTTAGGACTACAGAACTGATATATGGCCGAGCCAGGTATGGAAATAAGGTACATAAGGAAGGCTGTTGGTGGAATGCAGAAGTCCAGGAAGTCATCAAAAGAAATAAGGAATGCAGGAAGAAGTGGAGACAGAAAAGACTGACCAGGCTAGGAAGGACTACTGGTTGGCTAACAAAGAAGCTAAGAAAGAAGTTGTAATAGCAAAGAATAGGGCATCGGAGGCACTCTACCACCTTCTGGAAAGTGACTCAGTAAGGGGCACAAACAAATTATATCAGGTTGCAAGGCAAAGACAGAAAGATAAAGATAGTCAGACAGATGAGGTCACAGCAGATATGATAAAGATGCTGGGTGAAACAGGGGAGAAATGGGTCCTGAGGGTACGTATAGTAGTTTAGAGAGAAAGATGTATTCCAGATGGCTCAGGGAAATAAGCATACTCATCCCAAAACTACTCATGTACCAACTCTTTTCCACAAGGTTTTCTGGAATTCATAAATTCCAATGCCTTGGATCAACTTATCCATACCCCTACCAGGGGCAGCAATATCCTAGACCTGGTCATTACCAACATGGGCAACCAGTATTCCACACCAGAGGTCAATTCCTTGTTGGTCAGATCCAACCAGCACCCTAGACATCCACATCCCGCCCCCAATTATGGAAACCATCGTAAAGAATTTCACCAAAGCCAACTTCATGCTTCTTAAGACAGAAGTGGCAAACTTCACGACACCCATGCAGAAGGGCAATAGAGGTACAACTGCTGAATCCTACACGAATGCACTTACACGAGTGCATGGATCATGCTATCCCCAACAGAGCCAAGATGCTATCCTCTAAAAAAAAAGGAAGCCAATCTGGTGATCCCCTGAAATAAACAAACTCTACAACAGAAGAAAGAAACTGTTGCAAAAAAGAGTAAAATCCCATAATTGGAGGAACTCCCTGGTCAGCCTCAGTAAGAAGCTAAGATCACTCATAAAATCCTCTAAAGCTAGTTATGAAAACAAAATCACCATTGATTCTAACGACAACCACAAAGCATTATATAGCTATGTCAAGAATCTCAATGGCAACACTCAGATCTGCTCTGAGTTACAGCACAATGGCACTAAATATACAAAACCAACTGATATTGGCAACATCCTGGCAGATAGGTTCAGTGCTAACTTTACCCCCTTCTCACCCCCTAAAGGGCCCATCTCTATACCAGAAGAATGCAAAGTTCCTGTAATCATGGCTGCGCAGGTGAAAACCACACTCTTCAAAGCCAAGAACACAGCATCCATGGGACCTCACAACATCCCAGGCTGCTTTCTATACGAACTACAGGATGAACTGGCACCCACCCTAAGCGCCATTTTCAATCAAAGCCTTACCTCAGGCTTTGTGCCCACTGAATGGCGCACAGTGATGGTTAACCCACTGCACAAAAGGGGAGCCACCACGGAAACCAGGAACTACTGCCCCATTAGCCTAATGAACCTGGTCTGCAAGGCCATGGAACGTATCATCATGAAACTTATAAACAAAGACATTGGTAATCTCCAAACTCTGGACCCCACCCAGTTCTGGTTTGTAAAAGGCAGATCATGTCTCCTAAACCTGATAAGACTTCTTTGAAGCAGTCACCAAAGCCGTGGCTCACACAGCCTATCTAAATCTCGACAAGGATTTTGACACCATCCCCCACTCTGGAATTATAGATAAACTCACTAAACCAGGTATAAATCCCTATGTCATAAGATGGGTTGCCAACTGGCTCACTGACAGAACCCACACTGTGAAAGAAGCAGACTGCAAATCGGACTTCAGACCAGTGACAAGTGGAGTACCACAGGGTTCAGTCCTGGGTCCTCTCTTGTTTGGTATCTACTTTTCTGAAGTGCAGGCTAACACAGAAGGTCTTTGGCTAATGAAGTTCACAGATGACTGCAAACTAGGAGCCATAATCGAAACTCCTATCGATGTGGAGATCCTACAAAAGGGCCTCACTGAGACAGATGCATGGTGTCAAAGCCAAAAGGTGCATTGTCATCTCCTTTGGTAAAAACTCTGTACCCATGAGCTACCACATAGATGGTAGTCTACTTAACACCGAAAGTGTGATAAGAGACCTTGGGACACAGGTGAACAGTAGTCTCACCTTTGATAATCACATTGCCACAGTTGTCAGGAAATCCTTCTACATGGCACACCTCATCACAAAAGGTTTCTTATCCAGGAAAAAAAAGGCCATTGTTCCCCTCTACTCGTCACTCATTAGACCCATTATAGAGTACAATGCCTCTTTTGGTATGTACCTCACAAGACATCTACAACAACTGGAAAGGCTGCAGAAATACCTCACAAAGAGGATTACTGGCCTCAAACAGATGCCTTATGCAGACTCTCTCAAACAAATCCAGCTTTACTCCGTCGCATATCACCTACTCAGAAGCGATCTCTGCCAACATACAAAGCTGTGTCAAACCCAGACCTGTTGGACATGCTCCACTTAAAGAAATCCCAATCCCTCTGAACTTCATGCTCTAGGGACCTAAACCTTGTCACCACAATAAACAGAACATACTGGAGGGATAGATTCCTGTCCCAGAGACTTCCCATACTCTGGAACAAAATACCTATCTATATCAAACAAAGCTCCTCATTAGCACTCAAGAAACATCTTGATGATTGGATTGGAATAGGAAATTCACCCCGGGGATCACCACTGTAGCTCTGCTCGACAGGGGAACAGGAAACTAATTTTCTTGGGTGGCAAAAACCAGGGTACCTTTTTGGCTAGGCTTATATAGGCCCTAGGGCCAATAGCCTAGTACCTACCTATGAACCTATAAACAAAGGGGATATCCACAACTGTGGGCAGTACAGAAGCATCAACTCCTATCACATTGCATGAAAGTTCTGGAGAGGATGACTGATAAATGGATATGTAGTAGAATGTAAGATGGGAGATGAACAGTTCAGTTTGGATTCAGATCAGGATGCAGCACAATTGACCCAATTTTTGTAATGAGACAGATATTTGAGAAAAAAGCTAGAGATGAAGAGAAAGTCCAACTGGGAATTCCTAGACTTGGAGAAAGCATATGACAAGGTCCCAAGAAAGTTGACCTGGGTGGTACTACAGTGGTTTGAAGTCCCAGAAACATTAGTAGAATTAGTGCTGGCTATATACAAAGACCCAGTGACTCAAGTATGAACAGTGTTTGGCCTGTCAGAGGGGTTCCCAGTGAAGGTGGGTGTACACCATGGTTCACTTCTGAGCCCACTGCTGTTCATATTGATGATGAACTACATTAGCAAACAGGTCAGAGGGGACAGCTCAAGAAACAAATGATGTGGCATTACAGGCAGACTCTGAGGAAGAACTTCAGCAAAGGATAGGAGAATGGAATGCAAAAGTGAAGGCACATGGGATGAAACTAAGCACAGCTAAGACAGTGGTAATGGCAGCAAATTGGGGACATCAGAAGAAACTTAGAATAGAGATAGAAGGGAAGATAGTGGAACATGTAAACAGCTTCACGTATGTGGGAGGGGTGGTTGAGGAAAAGGGAAGTCTGAATGAAGAGGACAAAGCTAGAATCAGAGGGGCTGCAGCCAACTGGCATATATGGTCTATGGCAGAAGAATGTCAAAGAAGCTGAAAAGTAAGGTGTACAAGACATTGGTGTGACTAGTACTACTGTATGGTACAGAAACCTGGGCAGTAAAAGCAGAGCAGTTGAAGAACTAGAAGTGATGGAAATGAAGTGCCTGAGAAAGGTGACAGGATACACACTGTGGGATAGATGAAGAAATGAGGACATAAGAGCAGAAGCAAAGAAGCTCCAATTGCAGATTAGATCAAAGAGAACAGATTACAGTGGTTTGGGTGCATGTGCAGAAAAGCAGAAGACAATCTGGTGAGGAAGATTTGGGAAAGACAGGAAGAAGGAAGAGGAAGTGAGGATGTCCAGCAAAGAGGTGGATGGATTGTGTGAAAGAAGATCTGCAACAATCAGACATGAGTGTTGAAGAAGGCAGGAGTGTGGCACTGAATCGAGAGAGTTGGTGACAGTTAACACAATACCCCAACCCCATGTAGAAAAATGGGAAACGGGGGGATGATAATGATTGATGGATGGATGATGATTGATAGATGGATGATGATGATGAGGTGATGATGATGATGATTGATGGATGATGATGATGATGAGATGATGATGATTGATGGATGATGATGATTGATGGATGATTGATAGATGATGATGATGATGATGGATGGATGGATAATGATTGATAGATGGATGATGATGATGAGATGATGATGATTGATGGATGATTGATAGATGATGATGATGATGATGGATGGATGGATGGATGGATGATGATTGATAGATGGATGATGATGAGATGATGATGCTCAGGTAAGAGCCGCCCTCTCCAAAGCAAAAAACACAGCATCAATGGGACCAGATGGTGTCCCGGGCTGTGTCCTACCTGAACTACAAGAAGAGCTAAACCCAAACATAAACCTACTGTTCAATCTCAGCCTTACTACAGGATATGTACCCAAAGAGTGGCATACAGCAACAGTGGTCCCTCTCCACAAAGCTGGTGCCTCAACGGATCCTGGAAACTATCGCCCCATAAGCCTGACTCGCTTGGTCTGCAAAGCTATGGAAAGAATCATCATGGACCTCATAAATAAAGATATTGGGGACATACAGACACTGGATCCTACCCAGTCTGGCTTTGTTAAGGGCAGATCCTGCCTCTTAAACCTGGTTGATTTCTTTGAAACAGTCACCAAGGCCATTGATGAGGGGAAGGTGGTCCACACAGCCTACCTGGACCTCGCAAACACCTTCGATACAATACCCCACTCTGGCATTATAGATAAGCTCACCAGCTTAAATATAAACCCCTATGTCACTAGATGGGTTGCAAACTGGCTCAAGGACAGAACTCACATGGTTAGAATTGCTGGAGCTATGTCAGATTCCAAACCAGTTACAAGTGGCGTCCCACAAGGCTCAGTCCTGGGACCTCTCTTGTTCGGTATATATTTCTCAGAGGAACAGGCTAACACAGAAGGACTGTGGCTGACCAAGTTCGCAAGTGACTGCAAACTGGGTGCCATAATCGACTCTCCAGCTGACACAAGCATCCTCCAAAAGGGCCTCATAGAAACAGACAACTGGTGCCAGAGCCATGGCCTCAAGCTAAACGCCAAAAAGTGTATAGTCATCCCCTTTGGCAAAAACAAAGTGCCCACAAATTACTACATAGGTGGTAATCCATTAAGTACAGAAGAAGTAATTGGGGACCTGGGGACCCAAGGTTGATAGCAATCTCTCATTTGACAACCACGTGGCCAAAGTGGTTAGAAAAACATTTTATATAGCCCACCTAATCATGAAATAATTCACATCTAGATCAGGGGAGGTCATCATGCCTCTTTACTCATCCCTCATCAGGCCCATAATTGAGTACAATGCCCCTTTTGTGATGTACCTTACCAGACACCTGCAGCAACTGGAAAGACCCCAAAAGTACCTCACCAAGAGGATCAAAGGGCTCAAACAGATGCCATATGCTGCCCGGTTAAAGAAACTTCAGCTCTACTCAGTGGCATACCACCTGCTCACTGGTGATCTGTGCCCGATGTATAAAGCCATGTCCAACCCGGAATTAATGGACATGCTGCATCTCAGAAAATCCAAATCCCATTGAGCTATGCGCTCGAGAGACTTGAACCTCAGCACTGAAATAAATAGGACATGCTGGAGGGACAGATTCATAACCCAGAGGCTCCCTTCACTCTGGAATAAAATCCCAGTCCAGGTTAGGCAGAGTCCCTCATTGACTCTCTTCAAGAGGAATCTTGATGAGTGGATGGGAGATCGTAGGTTTACCCCTGGTATCACTTCTGTGTCACTGTTAGACAGAGGCACAGTATACTAACCTCGAAAAAGGGCATAGCAAAATTAATTTAAAATGGGTGACGAAAGCCAAACCCACTCTGGCTAGGCTTAAAATGCCCTAGGGCAGATAGCCTAGTATGAACCTATGAACCTATGAGGTGATGATGATGATGATGATTGATGGATGATGATGATGAGATGATGATTGATGGATGATGATGATGAGATGATGATGATTGATGGATGATGATGATTGATGGATGGATGATGATTGATGGATGATGATGAGATGATGATGACTGATGGATGATGATGATTGATGGATGGATGATGATTGATAGATGGATGATGATCATGAGGTGATGATGATGATGATGACTGATGGATGATGATGATGAGATGATGATGATTGATGGATGATGATGAGATGATGATGACTGATGGAAGATGATGATGCGGATGGACTGCACATGTCCTCTCTAGGATTTCAAATGTTGGCTAAAACATTTGTCCCCCCAAAAAACTCTTTTCTAGGCAATGCCAAATTTATATAACTTTAAACATAGAAAATTCTAGCCAAGGAAATCTAAATGTGTTACTGCTCAATGCCAGGTGTCTAAACAAAAAAAATCACTCCCTCCCAAGCTCTCCTCACCTAGAGAATACAGACATTTGTGCAGTTACTGAGACATCATTTAAAGCCACAGAGAATTCCCTAGCAGTGCAAGGCTTCAGTGCCTTCCACACATTCAGACCAGTAGTTGCAAAGACACAGACTAAATGTGGAAGTGTCTCAAGCTATATCAATAACAAGTATACCTCTAAGTTGGTTAAACAGGATTATATGCTGTTGGTCCTCCACATCCAAATTACCATGGACATAGTCCCATATCATATACTAGCAAGCTACAGATCAACCTCTATGTTCCATGAAAGCCTTAACTCATTCTTAGACCTATTGGATACACTTACCATTCAACCAAATATGATAATCATGGGGGACTTTAATTATTCCTCTATAAACGGGAGCATCCTACTTGACTCTAAATTTGTAGGTGCAGAGATTCCTAGACTTTGTAAACACAAACACTTTGGACCAGATAGTGCATATGCCTACCAGAGGTACAAACATATTGGACCTGGTACTCACAAACACTGGAGACTGATGCACCCCCCTCATTCCTGTGTCCTTCCTGGTAAGGTCAGACCACAAAGCAGTGTTCTATTAAATAAAAATCAGTTCTGTAACCCCACTAAATCCTGTCATGGTTAGAAACTACTCCAAATCAAACTACATTTTATTAAGAGATGGCATGTAAAAATGTCAAGCCCTCCTATGCAGAATTATTCATAGAAGCTCTGTACAACCATGTCAATGACTGCACAGTGACTGCTGTACCTACCAGAAGTAAGCCCAAAACTAACTTAAAAAACAAATCACCCTGGGTGGAATACAAAATAAAATACGTTGTGCAACAAAATAAAAAAAAATCATAGCTAAAATTAGGAAGTGTAACAAAGAGAACTCAATAAGTCCTACAAAGCAAATTTTGAGGTAAAGATATCAATATAAGCCAAAGACAAATGTAAGGCCTTCTTCCACTTTGTCTGAAAACTTAATGGCAGCACACAACAGTGTGCCAAACTGCTGGTAAATGGAGCCATGTTTATCTAACCATGAGATACTGCAAATCTGGTTGACAAATTCATCTCAAACTTTTACCCTAGCTCAGCTCCAGCCACCCCCCCCCCCATCCCTGGAAATACCATGTAACATAACCTCACCAATTATTAGTGGGTAGGGGGTCTGAATGCCACCCTCTAAGCCAAAAATACAGCTTCAAATGAACCCTGATAATATTTTTTACATTTGTTTACTGGTGTGGTCTGTCTGGATATCTGTCCATTTTCTGTGGAGATCTGGGAAGAAAAGCTCAAGAGACATGTTGCATTATTTACACGATATGTGACCAGATATGAATTTACACATTGTAGTAATACATACATACTATCACTCGTCCAGTCAGGATAATATAGACGAACAGTTGTGGATTTGGTTCAAACCGCTTTATTACACACAAGCACATCAGGGTTGAGGCTTAGTAACTTAAATTTATAAACATACTGACTACTACACTCATACATGTTAACACTCTGGCTGTTCGCTCAAAATGGCACTTCTGCCTGCATGGGCTCACTATTTATATGCACATGCCTACACTTGGAAATGCTTCTTAAAGTTACAAACATGCTGTGTTCTACATCCTACACTAAATGACAGTATTCATTGACATGCAATTACACAAAAATGATCCTTTGATATGCAATTATGCAGAGCCAATTCTTTGACATGCAATCATACATTATACACATATAAAGCAATCGTGTCCAGGTTGCTGTGTATGTTACACTAGGTCTAGAAATACAACCTGATCATGTAGCATAAAAATCAGAATTGGATCTAGCAACAGAGACTGTCTTCAAGGAATGTTCAACTTTGGGAACATCTGGGAAACCAACAGGAATGGGCATAGGTACTGAGACATGTTCTTCAGTATGAACATTGTCCAGGTTGCTCTAAGTTCTAGAATCTGTATCACAGGTGCGATGCTGTGATATTGATTCAGACACCAGAAGAAATTGCCTACAGTTTCTTCTGTAATCTATACCCTCAGATTCCATTAAGTAGGATCTCAGCTCAGCACACACACCTCTCACTTGACCATGTGATCAATGCCTTTCTCTGTTCGCATCCTCACTATCTCTCCTTCTTTCAATGGATGAAGAAATCTGCTCATTTTATAATAGCTGGACTTCTGAAAGGAACACTCCTTAAAGAGCTAGGCTTTGATTGCTCTGGTGGTTTTAGCATTAGGCACTAACAAACTAGAACTGATAGGCAAGGTCTGAGTAGGCATGCCAAGTAGAATGTCACGGGGTATATTTCTGAGATTAAGTAAATTCAAGAAGATGTCAGTATTGTCACACTTTGATCTCTCTAATAATTGCTTTGCATTCTGTACTGTATGTCTAGCCAGGCCGTTTGACTGTGGGTATGCCAAACTGCTAGTAATATGGATAAAGTCCCACTCTTTTGCAAATTTCCGAAATAATGGGTACTGTTGTCAGAAATAACTTTGCGTGGACTACCATGGACTGAGAAAAGATGTTTCAACTTAGTAATAACAGCAGTGGGCATTAGGTTAGGTAGCAAATCGATCTCAAACCAGTTCAAATAAGAGTCTATTAACACTAAGTAATGATGATTGTTCCATTCAAATATGTCAATGGCTACTGTTGACCAAGGTAGTTCAGGAATCTAGCTTAGTGAAATGGTTCTTTTTGAAAATGCGTTTCAGTAGTATTGCATAAGGAACAAGATGAAACCACAATATCAATGTCTTTTGATGGAGAAGGCCAAAATACTAGTCCTCTCACCCTTCTTTTGGTAGCTTTAGAATTTGGGTAACCACAATGGAAATGTGTGTGTATTCATGTTGTTAGGAAGTAGGAACAATAACTTTAGGAACTTTGAAAATTATACTGTCTTCCATCAGCATCTCATCTCTGTATGGAAATTAAGGTTGCAGTTCTGGTGGTACTCATGATTGCTTTGACAGCTATCCTATATTAAATGATTTGGGAGAAACATCACTCTGAAAAACATGTTTGGTGAAAGTGACACAAGACAACAAGCCAATTGCTTTAAGAAGCTGAGCAAATTTGTAGCTTTGTTTCATCCAGCAGCAGAATTGTTCACTCGTATATGTGAGAAGGAGATAGTGAGTTTACTGGAACGTAACAACACTAGATGCTTTCATAACTTGAATAAAGTGAAATGAGATCATTGCAAGAACTGGCAAGAAGGAAAGCCATAGTGATCAAACCAGCCGTAAAGGAGGGGCTACCGTTGTGATGGATTCTGATGTTTGTCAGAATAAAATTCTAGCAATGTTAGATGATGAAAAGACATATAGAGATATCAAGAGCAGAAGTTAATACGATAGTCAATAAGGTTAAGGACTAGGAGCATAACACCAGAAATGTTTAATGACTTTAAAGTTGATCACCCACAGATACCGTTGATAAGTGGATTACCAAAAATACATAAGCATAGCCCGCCCCTGTGACCTACAGTATCCGTCAGGGGGTGAGTTACAGAGCCTAGCTCCATTTGTATGGATAGCCAATTGAAGAAATTGTTACCTAAAGCAACTACTATTTTGAATGACACTACCCACTTTTTAGAGACTTTATACTGGAGATTGAGTAAAATGGAACAACTGACTAGTATACTGATGGTCCCCATGAATGTGCTCAGTCTCTTCACAGTGATATCCAATGATTATAGGGTGAGAGCAGTGAGAATGTTTATTTGACCTGAACTGGATGGGATGACTATCCAACAGATTTGTGTGTTACTCAAACTCATATCGGAAAACAACATTTTCACTTATGGAAATTATTACTATTGGCAGAAGTGGGGAGTAGCTATGGATGCAACCTGTGCCAATAGCTACTCCAATATGGTGATTGCTCAGTGGGAATCAGAATGTATCTTTAATGATAATAAGCTACGGAAAGAGAAGATTATTTTCTACAGCCGATTTGTGGAGGACATATTTTTTATTTGGGGAGGAGATGAAAGGCTTCTGTCTGAGTTTACTAGTTACTCGACTAACATGACCTCATTTCTTGAGTTTGAAGTACGTGTCACTACCAAGATGGAGTTTTTAGATGTTAAACTGACAATAGATCCATCAACAGGAATTAATAACTCCCTATATAGATAGGAAAGATAGCTGGAGGAATCATATTTTACACAAATCAGTTATGCATCCATGACACATTTTTTCACATATAGTGGAGAACCAGCTTCTTATAGGTTCATAGGTTGATACTAGGCTATCTGCCCTAGGGTATTTATAAGCCTAGCCAGAGTATGTTTGGCTTTCGCCACACTTTTAGATTACTTGACTGTGCCTCTGTATAGTAGGTCACAGAAGGTAGCCCTTTTAAGGTTTGTTTACTGTACCTCTGTCAAGAAGTGACACAGAAGAGATCCCAGGGGTAAACTTACGATCTCCCATCCATTCGTCAAGATTTCTCTTGAAGAGGGTCAGTGAGGGGCTCTGCCTGACATGGATTGGGATTTTGTTCCAGAGTGAGGGGAACCTCTGGGATATGAATCTGTCCCTCCAGCATGTCCTATTTAATTCTGTGCTGAGGTTCATGTCTCTGGAGTGTGTAGCTCTCAGGGATTTAGATTTGCTGAGGTGAAACATGTCCATTAATTCTGGGTTGGACATGGCTTTATACGTCAGACACAGATCGCCTCTGAGTAGGCAGTATGCAACTGAGTAGAGCTGGAGTTTCTTTAGCTGAACTGCATAGGGCATCTGTTTGAGCCTCTTGATCATCTTGGTGAGATACTTTTGGGGTCTTTCCAGTTGCTGAAGGTGTCGGGTAAGGTACATCTCAAACGGGGCATTGTACTCAGTTATGGGCCTGATAAGTGATGAGTAGAGGGGCACAATGACCTCTCTTGATCTAGATGTGAACCCTTTCATGATAAGGTGGGCTATAAAGAAGGTCTTTCTAACCACTTTGGCAACGTGATTGTCAAAGGAGAGATTGCCATCTACTTGGGTCCCCAAGTACCTAATTACTTCTTCCGTACTTAATGGATTACCACCTATGTGGTAATTTGTGGGCACTTTGTTTTTTCCAAAGGGGATGACTATGCACTTTTTGGCATTTAGCTTTTAGCCATGGCTCTGGCACCAGTTATCTGACTCTGTGAGACCCTTTTGGAGGATGCTTGTGTCAGTCGGAGAGTTGATAATAGCACCCAGTTTGCAGTCATCTGCGAACTTGGTCAGCCATAGTCCACCCGTCTTAGCCTCTACCTCAGAAGTATATACCGAACAAGAGAGGTCCCAGGACTGAGCCTTGTGGGACACCACTTGTAACTGGTTTAGCGTCTGACATGGCACCTGCTATTTTGACCATGTGGGTTCTATCCCTGAGCCAGTTTGCAACTCATCTAGTGACATAGGGGCTGATATTTAAGCTGGTGAGCTTATTTATGATGCCCGAGTGGGGTATTGTGTCAAAGGCCTTTGTGAGGTCCAGGTAAGCTGTGTGGACTACCTTCCCTTCATCTATGGCTTTGGTAACTGTTTCAAAGAAGTTGACCAGGTTCAAGAGGCAAGATCTGCCCTTAACGAAGCCGAATTGGGTAGGATCCAGTGTCTGGAGGTTCCTAATGTCTTTGTTTATGATTTCCATGATGATATGTTCCATAGCTTTGCAGACCAGGCTAGTCAGGCTTATAGGGCGATAGTTTCCGGGGTCTGTTGTGGCACCACCTTTGTGGAGTGGGACCACTATTGCTGTACGCCATTCCTTGGGAACATATCCTGTAGTAAGGCTGAGACTAAACAGTGACTTTAAATGAGGGTTTAGTTCTTCTTGGAGCTCATGTAAGACGCAGCCCAGGACACCATCTGGTCCCATTGATGCTGTGTTTTTTGCTTTGGAGAGGGCAGCTCTCACCTATGCATCTGTGATCTCAGGAAGGCTACACTCTGTTGGGATAGACATTTGCTCTTTTGGGGGAGAAGGGGGGGGGTTTGCACTGAACCTTTCTGCCAGGATGTTGGCAATGTCTGTGGGTTCAGTGAAATTTTTTTGTCATTTTGCACTAACTCAGAGCATATCTGGGAGTTGCCTCCCAGGTTACTGACATAACTAAAGAAGGCCTTGTGATTATCTTTAGTGTCTTGTGCAATTTTTCTTTCAAAGCTGGCCTTAGAAGATTTTATGAGGGATCATAGTTTCTTTCTAGTACTGATCAGTGACGCCTTCCCTGTTTGGGATTTTGGTCTGTCATGTAGTAGCTTTCTGCTTCTGTTCTTCGTGTATCAAGATTGTGTACCAATGATAAGGTCTTAGATTTCGGAAAGAAAAATATTAGTCAAGAATTTTTGTGATAGAGGCTATAAACAAAATGATATTGCACTAGACAAACCCAAAATTGAGAGGAGATATGGAAGAAAAAGAGACATCCTTATTTTTCGAGTCATTCCATAGTGGAGAAAGACAGAAAAAGAAGACAGAAGAATTCAGTGAAGATATGCACCTCAAATGTCTCCTTACTTATAGCTCAGATCCCCATCAAATTTGTGAAATTATCAGAAGAAACTGGTCCATCCTAACAGTAGATAAACATTTAAAACGTATAGTAGGTGAAACACCTAGTTATTCCTTTAAAAACAGGTAGAAATTAAAAAGGTTGTTGTGTCACAGGGATGGAATAGAGAAGCACAGATCTATTTTAAAGAAGGGCACATTTGCATGTGGCAGGTGGAAAGCATGCACTTTAACAGTACTAAGCAATTTGTGCATCCAGTTACTGGCAAGATATATTAGTTGAACAAATATGCTGATTGTAATAGTATGAGCATGATATATGTAACAACATGTACCCACTGTTCAGATTTTTGCACTGGTAAAACCAATAGATTGTTTAAAGAGAGAATCTTCCATCATTTGAATGACATCAAGAATGCTGTTAAGACCAACATGCTATCGCAACATGTAATGGATAATAAAGGTCATGAGTTTATGGCCTGGAGACTGGTTCTGAAGATCACAGAGGTAGTGATATACATAACAGGACAGAGGTTACTGAAATTCAATGGATAGCTGATACAAGGGCGGACCATCCACCTGGACTCATTGAGATTATTTCCTAAACCGATTTAAAAAGGGTGGCGACTATTTAAATAAACTTGATTGGCTGTGAAGCCTGAGGGTGCTGGCTTTGTTTTAGAATGTGATTGGACTGATGACTACTGAAGTAAAGGGAAACGACGACAGTACAGGCAGGATCTGATGAAAGCGTTTATCCTGATATCTATGTCTTTTGAATAAAAGCTTTTACTTCATTTTGTTTTATCAGGAATGTCTTTTAATAAAATGTGTATGGTCTATAGGAAGCTCCATGGTGGTACGTCCTATTCTTTTTTCTACAAACATTGATGAAGTGGTTGAACTTCTGCAAAACTGGATCAGTCTTTGTATGATCTCTCAGCTCATCAAGTTGCGTGGAAGAAAAATGATACATTTCTATGACATCAAAGTTATAATTCTCTGCATCAAGCTGTTCTGTGGTATATCTGGGTGATCTTGATAGGGTATCAGCAGATAAAGAAGTTTGCCTTTTGAACAGACCACTTTAAAGTTGTAATTTTGTAATCTGAGCATCATACTTTGTAGTCTTGCTGGAGCTTTATACATAGGCTTCTTTAAAATAGTGACTAGAGGTTGATGATCAGTTTCAATTTGGATAGCTAGGCCATAAATATAATCATGGAACCTCAAACATGCAAACACAATTGCCAAAGGTTCCTTCTCAATTTGAGCATACTGCATTTCAGTTTGGGTAAGAGTTGTAGATGCAGAGGCAACTGGTCTGCCCTCTTGGAGAATAACTGCACCAAGACCGAACTTTGAAGCATCACAGGGAAGAACTACTGGTTTGTGAACATCACAGTATCTCAATGTAGGCAGGTAGGCAATTTGCTGTTTGAGTTTATCAAATGCTCTCTGGTGCTGTTCCAACTATGACCAAGCAACATTTTTGCATATCAGCTCTCTCAAAGACACTGATAACTCACTGAAGTCAGGGATAAATTTGCCCAAATAGTTAACCACAGCAACAAAACACTGTAGGGCTTGGACATTTTCTGAAGCTGGCATCTCAAGAATGGCTGCTTGTTTGGAAGGGTCTGGTCATAAGCCTGTACTGATAAATAAATGACCTACATAAGTAACTTCTGGTAGCCTGAATTTACATTTCAGAGGATTGAGCTTCAAGTTCACGTCACATGCTCTGTCCAGAACATTCCTGAGGTTTCGGTCATGCTCTGTTTCTCCATTACCTCCAGCTAGTAAATCATACACTATTATAGCACATGGATAACCCCAAAACATTTGCTCCATTGCACACTGAAAGATTTTACTGGCAGAATTTATTCCAAAAGCTATTCTGAGAAATCTGTATCTACCAAATGGTGTACTGAATATAGTCAGTAATGAAGATTTGTGATCAAGCATTACTTGCCAAAATGAACTCTGCATCCAAGACAGAAAAAAACAGTGGCACTTGGTATGAGGGCAGCATTCTCCTCAACTGTATGCATAAGATGATGAGGTCTCTTTAATTCATTGTTTAAGTCTCTTGGGTCAATACATATTCTGATTTCATCTGAGCTTTTCTTATGAGCAACTACCATGGAAGACACCCACTCAGTCGGTTCAGTGACTGGGCAAATCACACCTTGCTGCACCATTTTATCTAACTGGACCTTGACTTTTTTTTCTCAAAAAACTTTTTATTGATTTATAAACAATACATTTAGGAGTTGAATAAATATAAACAACTTTGTTTAAACAAATTGCAACTCTTATAAGCATTAGGAAAAGAGATATAATAATAATAACATCACACAATATATACAATATATACAATAGGTAACCAGAAAATAAATGATAACTTGAAGTAAAAAAAAAAAAATTCTATGTATTGATATATTTCAATTATGGGAATAAAATTTTTACCAAACACCAAGACCAGAAAAAGATTTAAAGGCATTAATTATTAATAACATTCAAAACCTTCTCTAATACTAATTTTTTAAAGCCATTTTTTTAGGACTCTTAACTATGTTTCTCTGAGCATCAACATATAAGTAAGCCATTTTCTGGAAAGTATCCCAGTTTAGTTTAGTACGATCAAGCCAGTTTTGAGTTATGTAAAGTTTTATTAAAGAGCAAATAAAAATAATAACATGAGTATCCAATTTTGAGAGATGAATTATCGGAATATGAAGTATAGCAATTTCCCAGGACAGCATAGATTTGTGATAGCCCATTCTCTGTAGTCTTACTTTCAAAGAGGTCCATAATCTATGAGAAAAATGACAATACCATAGAATATGTAAGAGGTCAGCTTGGGGGTAGGAACAACATGTGCATGATGGGGATTTATTAGGATTAAATTTATTTAATTTATATGGTGTAAAGTAAGCATCATTGTTAATCATTAATTGTGTGTACATTCATTTCTTAAATGGAGTAAATTCCTTAGTATATCTGATTGCCAAAAGTTTTTGATTCTCAGTTATTTGAGAATTATAATTTGACCAGAAATTTGACAAGAGACAATTCTGATCCAGCACTAGATTCTTTATCAGTTTATAAGATTTAGATAACATTTTAACTGATGAAGATAATGTTCTAATTATCGTATTTAGATTATTTAATTCATGTTCTATAGGTTCTATGGGTTCATACTTACCCTTGATTACTTCTCTTAATTGGCGTAGTATTGTAGAATAATTCCAATTGACATTCAGAATTTTACGCCAATCTATTAGGGACAAGTCATTATATTTCAGGATATCCCAGACTTTCACATTTTTTTATTAGAGGATACTTTGTTAGGTTAAAAGGAGTGTTATCTATCATTATATTAGGATTTAGATGAAGTGGTTGAAAAAGGTGAGAAAATTTATCTAGATTACATAATTTTAGTAAAGTTTGAAAAGCTTTAATCTTTTGTTTAATAAAGATAGAAATTTTGTTGGTAATTTTCATATCTAAAGAAATAAAAGGAATAGCTTCTGGGTTTATATTTTTAGATATAATGTAATTATACCAAATCTTTACCCATAAGGGATAATTGATACCTTTACTATTTTTGAAATTAGATATGGTTAAAAGGTTGTTTGATGAAACAATTAAATAGTAAAGATAGAAGTTAGGTAATCCCAAACCACCTTTATCCTTAGAAATTGATAATCTAGAATAGGAGATTCTAACCGATTTGGGAAACCATAAACATTTAGCCAACTCTTTATTTACTTTCTCGAAAAAAGATCTAGGAATTATCTTGTCAGAAGAATTGAATTGATACAGAAATTTTGGTAGAATGTTCATTTTAATTATAGCAGCTTTTGATAAAAGTGATGGATTAAAGTGCTCCCATCTAGTTATATCAGATACTATTGAACTCCAAACTTTACTTATGTTATTTTGAAAAGAAGAATTATTATTGTGTTCCATATTGATTCCCAAATACTTCATACCAAAAGTAATCTGGATTTGTTGATTAGAAAACAAGTACGATTTATGAACCATATGATTTAAAGGAAAGATATGAGTTATTGAAGGATTTATAAGATAGTTCGAAGCAGAAGAGAAACATTCAATAGAATTTGTTATTTTATTAAGGTCAGATATTGGAGTTTGAAAGTATAAAACTAGGTCGTCAGCAAAGGCGGAAAAATAAATTTTTGTATTAAGAATCCTAGGGACATTATGAAAAGTGTTTTGAGTAATAAACAACAGTAACGGTTCTCTATATATGTTAAAAAGAAAAGGGGACAGTGGACAACCTTGCCTCGTGCCTCTGGTAATCTTTATGAGGGAAGAAGTGTAACCATTAATATAAAGTCTGGTAAACATATCTTTGTACAAAGTTTTTAAAAAGTTTATAAAGGATACAGGAAAGTTAAAGCATGACATAGTTTGAAAATGAAAATTCCAACAGACTCTATCAAAAGCATTTGATGCATCAAGAATCAGTGCATATATTGGGTTAGAATCATTTTTTATAAGATGGATAATAGATTCTAAAGTCAGTGTATTATCCCAAGCATGTCTGTGGGACTTAAATCCTGATTGGTCTTGGGAAATAATTGAAGGTAAAACCTGTTTCAATCTGTTGGCCAAAATAGATGCTAAAATCTTTATGTCTAAATTTATTAAAGAAATAGGTCTATAATTAAATGGGTCTGTTTTTTCTTTATTATTTTTCAAAATTAATATAGTTTTAGATGTATTCCAATGAATATCCGAAATATCCTTGATTCTTATGTAATTGTATACTTTAAAAAGAAAGGGAACAATAACCGACTTAAAGGATTTGAAAAATTCCGGTGTGAACCCATCTGGACCAGGAGATTTACCAGATTTAAGACTATCAATTGATTCTGAAATCTCTTGATAAGTTAGAGGAGCAGAAATCAATCTTTGTTGATTATCATTTAACTTGGGGGAATTTAAAGAACTTAGAAAGCTTTTTATATGATTATCATCCAATGAATTAGGTGGTTTTGAGTATAATTCTGTATAAAGTAGAGTAAAGAGATAAATAATCTCTTCATCTGTGTTGTATAGTTTATTCTTGTGCAATAAAGATGAAATTTTTGGCTTATCAAAATTATTTTTAATTATTCTAGCCAAGATTTTAGAAGGAACTTGGGCCCATTCTGAATACGTTGCTAATAGTTTTTGATCTACTAAAGAAAGGTTGTTTTGATGTAGCAAAATTAGTTCTTTTTGAGAATCTAAGATTTGCTTTTCAAGACTAGAGTCTTGATTCAGTCTAAGCTGATTTTCAAGAGAATGAATTCTAGATTTTAAGAACTCTTCTTTCTTATTGTAATGTTTTTTAAGGTAAGCAGCCTTACTGATAAACATTCCTCTTAATCTCGCCTTGCATGCAGCCCATTGTATATCGTAAGGAATACCAGTTAAGTCTAGATCACCTTCCATTTCCTGAATAGTTTCTGAGCACTGTTTATAAATATCTTTATTTAAGAGTAAATTATTGTTCAGTGTCCACTTGTTTGAGTTAATATTATTTTTAATATTGTGGGTAATGTTTAGTTTTAATAAGATTATTGAATGATCTGAAAAGTATCTGGGTTCAATATTAAAATCCAAAATAAATTTTGAGATAGTATTAGAAATCAGAAAAAAATCCAATCTAGACCATGAATTGTAGCATTTTGAGTAATATGTGTAAATATCTTTCTTGTTTGAGATTTTTATAGGGTGCAATGGATCAATTAAATTATGTTCCAAGATTAATTCATTAAGGGCCAGAGTTGCTTGATGGTTATAAGAAGCGGAGCAACTAGTACGATCAATTTCTGGGTTTATTACTGCGTTCCAATCTCCACCTACTATAATATAGTGGTCTTTATAAGAGGTAAGTATATTATAAATTTTTAAGATAAAAAAATGTTGTTGACTACAAGGACCATATAGATTTAAAAATAAAAGTGGTTTATCAAGATTATGAATAGTAGCAGTAAACAGACACCATCTACCCTCGTTGTCATATTTCTCATCAATGATGTTCCCCATGAATTTTTGTTTAATAATTATAGCTACACCTCTAGAATTAGAAGTATCCCCGGAAGCTACTATCTTCTTGATCCATTTTTTATTTACTCCTTTACCCCAATCATCTCGAGGAATATGTGTCTCTTTTTTTTTTCAAAACAAAAGGAATATGTGTCTCTTGAATAAAACATATATTGGCTTGTGATTTAAATATCAAATGAAATAATAAAGATTTTTTTGCTTTACTTTGGATTCCTCTTACATTCCAGGAATCAACTATTAAGTTATTTGTCATAAATAAGGTAAATGGTTAATATTGATGCAATAAAAACATAGAGTAATGTCCTGAATATAATCAAATCAATATCAAAGAGAAAAAAAGAAACATAACTAGTCTGGTCTATGATTAAATAGAAACTCACCGTTAAAAATAACCTCAGGGAAAAAAAAATAATTTTAGGTTTACATACTTCCTTCGTCCTTACCCTAGTGCCTGCCCACCATTCCCCTAATGACAAAGGAAGGTCAGAGATAAACAGAATAGAATTTACATTTTGGTTACCAGAAACTTCAAATTAGCAGAATAAGCTTTAGATGTAGCCCTAACAAAAACTAAAACCAAAACAATAACACTGAACATATTTACATATCTGTCTAAACTCAAGACATCCAACATACTCAATCCCCATTCAATACGTAATTACAAGCTCCTATATTTGCAAATATATATAACATTTAAATGATTTTCCTCATATAGTTCAAATAAATATCAATTGACCAAAATCATCTCTACATTCCAGGTATTATAATGACTCAAATGCATGTAAAAAGTAAAAAAAAGATAAGACTGTCCTTTCTCTGCAGTAAAATCAGCAATACAATCTCAACGAGACAGCTTCGTTTCAATAAAAAGAAGCTGTAAGCCTCCATATGACAACATATAATAAGAGATCTAACGACAATTATGATTCCCCAGAATAGGTCGGAACTAACTACCTAGGTCACTAAAAACTAGCATATACAATCAGGGTTCCTGTAATAACAAATCGACCTCTGACATAGCACTTGAAGTATAAAACAAGGCAAATTCAGCTATATATGAGGTGTAAACTGCTTCTGACAATAGTGACAGAAGAGTATATAATGAGATAAATGTAGTAAAAAAGATTATAAATCAACTAATATCATCCTATCAAATTGTAACATTAAACACCAGAATTATCAAAAAACAAAAAAACTGTATACATATTTGCCCTATGAGGCACTAATACAAACTATAACTTAGATAAAATATGTTTTGATTTGAAAAACAGCCTTAGAATTTACAATATATACAATAAAACAAAATATTCCAAACATTTGCCAAATGACAACGCAGTAAAGTGAAGAATATTTCTAGAGATTGACATGAACAAGGAAAGTAACATTTACTTCAAAATACACAGAATACATATAGACCACACACCCAAAGGAAATCAGGTCCAGCCCCCGGAAACACCAAACTCCCCAACAATCCACAAATAAATAAATATATCTGCAAATACATCAGGTGCACAACCACATCCCCCAACCTTTTAACTTCATCTGAATACATTTTAGCGCCATCTGGTGTTGCAAGCTGAAAGATGCAACTGCACAATCCTACATCCATAAGCACATCCATTCACTTACACATCATCAAGCACATTAGTGTTTTAAAGTTATTTTAGCAAGATATGTATGTTATATGTTTTTAAATAAGTGGCTCATAAAGTGAATTAGGTCTGTAACATTATATTTTGTAAAATCATCTGACTCCTTGTGGACCATTAAAGAGCCCTGTGCCCCCAGGAGTCGAGCCCGACCCCCCCCCCAAACGCGCAGTCCACACATATAATTATTTAGTTTATACCTAAATTCTATTTCGTTGCTACAACACAGAATATACTCAAACACACACAGCATGTTGATAATATTATTTCATGAACATTACATATGTTATTTAAAATTTAGATATGCAATATAATATGTAATATTAAGCCATAGCATTTGAAATACCTTCATACAACATTCGCGATGTTCTCACATTGTTAAAAAGAAAGCCCTGGATTACATTAAAATGCTGTTCAACTTATTGTATTGTTTTCTAAGCAAAAAAAAACAACTTTTTATATGATACCTTTAGATTGGAGAGATCCAATCCATTAGTGCGAGGTGGAGACATTTCCGCCTTTGCGACAATGTCCGCAGAGCCCCAGAGAAACATAAATTTAAAAACAGGGCACTCAGCTGTAATATTTAAACAAAAGTCTGCATTGGAAATGCAGGAAACAACTGCGATGAGAAGATTATTTGTCTACAGCAACAGGATACAAAATGTAAATAAAACGAGTTACTGAAAAGCGCTGCAGCCAAAAGAAAACAGTAAAACTGTAAGCATCAGGTTTCTTCTTCGAGTGATGACGTCATCTCAAGCCTCTGATAATCCGCAGAAGGTGCGTGGACAAGTAGGAGATGCAGCTGATAAGAAAAATGAAAGATTTTCACCCTGAACACTCTCGAGGCACGTAGATTCTCCCTCCAAAATGCTCACAGACTGTCCCAGGGCACTGACAACATTATAGCTGTAATGTAATCAGGTCATCTCGTCGCAACATGGAAACAAATTTCAAAGTTGTAGAACAAAACTAAAACACATTACTAGTTAGAACTTTACCTTTGTATTAAAATCAATTTTACCTTAAATTGAAAGATACTTGAATAAACTATTATAATAAGACAGAACATACTTGTATTAGGTTATTAAATGACAAATTCTGACTGAAATCATACAAGATGAAATAAAACATCACATCTGTAACCACCTAAAGAGTGGAATATTAAGACACAGAATCAGGAAGCTTCTTAAAAGTTTTAAGGAATATATCTTTTGCTTCTTTAGGGTCTGTGCACATAAATCTTCTGTCATTATATGTAAAAGATAAAGTATTTGGATAACTCATATGAAATCTTATCCCTCTTTTTATCAGATCTGCACAATAAGGTGAAAGTTTTTGTCTTTTCAATTTTATTTGACGAGGAAGATCCTGTGAAAATGACAGTTTATGAGTTTTCCAAACAAACTGTTTTTTGCTTTTAGCTGCTTCTAGGATCTGATAAGTGTCTTGGAAGTTTAGTAACTTAGTGTAAATGATCCGTGGTGAGGAAGAATCTTGACTGGCATGCAATGCTCTATGTGCTCTTTCTATGATTATAGATTTTGAAGTTGCCTCACAGTTTAACAATGCTTCAAAGATGTTTTTAGACACAGACAGTAAATTTTGATTGTCATATGATTCTGGTAAGCCACGAATAAAGATGTTATTTTTATGGCTCCTGGCTTCTAAGTCCAGCAATTTGGCTTGTATTTCAGTAATAATCTTATCTTTAGATTTTAGGTCACTTTCCAATTAATCAGTTCTTATCTCTAAAGCTGTATTTTTACTTTCAATCATATCCATTCTTTCACTTATTTGCTTCAAAGTTTTACTAAAATCAGTAAATTGTTCAAAGAAACTTTGAATAGCACATTGGATAGGTTGTAATGCTAATTTTAGTTCATCTAAATGAAAATTTGAGTCATTCAAATCTTTATTACTTACTTTAGTAATTTCAGAAGATTGTTTAGAAGTTCTTAGTCTTTTTGAACTGGAATCCTTTTCAGGTGAAAGCATTGAAGAGGATCTGGCCTTCGTTGCCTGTGTCTCCATGGAGTCAGATTTAGCAGCCATGCCCAGAGAGGAGGTGTGGAATCAGGATAGCAGGTTCTAGGAAGAATCTTTAAGCTGCAGGTGCCCGAGTCAGTTGAAGCCACAAAACTATTCTGAAATAAAATGTATCCCAAGTTAAGATTTCCAAAGAAAAAAAATATTCCAGATGCGTAGAAAAAGCCTTAGAAAAGCTTTTTGTAAAAAAATCTGAGGAAAAATATAACTCCAAAGTTGTAAAAAAAACACAGATATTACATAACTGTGAGGAGCTCAAAGAATAGGGACTAGTCTAGTCGGCAGCCATCTTGGAATCACTGGACCTTGACTTTGTCCTGCATAGCTATTGGAACTCTCCTCACTGGTCTGACCACTGGACTGACCTCTGGGTCTACTTTCATGGAGTATACAACTGGATGTTTGCCTATATTGTCATCAAAAACATCAGCATACTCTGAGAAAATAGCATCAGTGAAGCTGGAACTAGGACATGCGCTTACATGATGGACTTCTTTGGTAAAAGAAAGCAGTGTCATTCTTAAACTGTCTCTGAGACATAATAATGACTGCACAGGTCTTCTGATTACATAGATTTGCAAGCTGTAACTGTTCCCAGCTGAATAGCATGAAAGCACTACTGAGCCTTTGGTTTGAATCTCTTCACCTCCATAAACAACAAGATTCACATAATTAGCCAAATTAAGTTGTTTCCCAGCTCTTACTCTAGCAAATATTTCTGCTGACATAACATTACACTTTGAACCAGTGTCTGCTTTGAGCTCCATGGGTTTACCATTGATCAGGACAGTACAAACACTTCATTCTTTGCCAGCAAATCTACTGCATTAACCTTTTGACCAACCACTGATACATCGTGTACAATGTAGGGCTGCAGCTTTCTACATGACCAACTTGCTTTTTTGAGTGACCTTTCTGAATAATTGAATGAGGCCTGCTTGATTCACAAAACTCTTGAAAGTAGTTCCATTTTTTTACACTTGTGGCATTGCTGACCAAATGCTAAGCACTTCTCTCTTAGACTCATGATCGGCACCACAGTTACGACAGTTAACAATAAGACTTGGCTTGGGTTTTGCCGACTTACCTCTATACTGCACTGAGCATGTCCAATTTACTGAGCTAGTCCTGGAACTTGCTAGAAAGTTACGGCTCCTCCTTGGAAAACCTACGGGTGCTGCAGCTGCCATGTGCTTAGGCCTGCTTCTGTTAGTCACATGCTGCATGCTGTTTATGCTTGCTCTAGAGGCTGCTGAAACCATGCTCTTATCACTTGCAAGCATACTTGTGTGCCTTTCAGTGTGCTCATGGATTTGACAAATCTCTATAGCTTTGCTCAATGTTAAAATCACTGACACAAAGCAAAATCATTCTCAGTGCAGCAATATTGACACAACACACAAGCCTGTCCTTTATTAACTCATCTTTCAAATCAAATCTGCACGTTTTAGCTTTATTTCTCAAGTTGGCGATATAAGCTGCAAAAGTTTCTCCTGGCTTTTTGTCTCTTCTATAAAATAGGTGCCTCTCTAATGTAACATTTGTCTGGGAGTTGCACATTTCTCTACATTTACATTTCAAGCAATCAGGGTCATCAGCTGGTATAACAATATGACAGTTTTCCTCTTCCTGCATATACTCCTGGTGCATACACAAATGAACACTCTCTTTCAATAGTTTCTGACCCCACTAAGTTAAGCAAAATAAATGCCCTCATACGTGCATCCTTGTCAGAAAAAGCCACTTGTATGAAAATAATCGTATTTCTGCTCAAATACTCTCCAATCGTCTGCAATATTATGATGAAACACAAGTGGACTGGGTCTGTGAAATGCCTCTGCCATATCAACACACAGTAGTGAAGGTGCTTGAAATTATGTATGAACATACACACACACACATTATATATATATATATATATATATATATATATATATATATATATATATATATATATATATATATATGCCAGAACTTGTATTAATTTATACAAAATAGCACAACAGACTCTTTGAAATATTGCCACATAAGTCTCTGTAGCAATCACTTTAAAATCAATGTATTTTGTAAAATCAATCTTTATCAGTGTAAGAAATACTTAAAAATGACTGTTCTTTGCGAACGAACTGTACACAGCACAAGAAGCTCAGAGTAAGAAACACTTCGAAAAGAATGCACTTTGAAAATGAACTGTACACAGCACAAAAACATTTCAAAATGGCTGTACTTTGCGAAATAACTCTAAGAAACACTTTGAAATGTCGACACTCTGAGAATAAATGTACACAGCACAAGAAACTTATCAGAATATCAGTACTTTGCACACAGCAAACTCTTTCCACTGTAATAAAGCACACACTCTGCACTTTGCACACACTGAGATACTTCAAACAACTCTAGTTATGCTTTGAATGGCTTCAGTCAATGCAAAATAGTAGCTTATGCCCAAATACAGTCATTCACTAAAAAGCATGCAGTCGCCTTGCTCTTTAAGCGCATTTTGCCCTTTTATCGTACTTGTTATGCCCTTTTATCGTACTTGTTATGCCCTTTTATCGTACTCGTTATGCCCTTTTATCGTACTCGTTATGCCCTTTTATCGTACTTGTTATGCCCTTTTATCGTACTCGTTATGCCCTTTTATCGTACTTGTTATGCCCTTTTATCGTACTCGTTATGCCCTTTTATCGTACTCGTTATGCCCTTTTATCGTACTTGTTATGCCCTTTTAACCTCTTATCATGCTCATTATACTTTTTATGTGCTCGTTTTACTTATGCAAACCGAAGGTACATCTGAACCCCATATAAATATTTCTGATAGTTTTATAAAATATTGTAGTTTCAAACACTTTCCCCAAGATTCAGCAAGCTCTGAATGGTGCACAGGAATAGTGCAAGAGCTGCTACTGGCAATATGGCTGATGTGCGATCCAGAAATTAGCTCCTGGGATGTGCACGAGCGCTCCTGCACTATTCCTGCATGGACACAGCCCTTGTATACTAATTACCTCATTTGCTGGTGAAAACCATGCAAATGAGGTGAATTAATGATCCAGGAAGCAGGCAGGCGTCCATGCAAGAATAGTGTAGACTGCAGACAAGGGCGCCTGCAGGCAGGTGCCCTGGAATCGGCTGACTATTATACTTTTAAAAAAAGTTTTTTTTTTTTTTTTTTTTTTTTTTGGACGTTCTTCTTTAAGAAGAAGTCCGTGCTGACATCATGTGTTCTTCTTTAAGAAGAACGTCGCGCGACTGACATCATCGCGCACATATTTTCGAGTTTTGTAAGCGGGAACTCGGATGGACGGTTTTGGGGTTTGCAAGCGGAAAATGGGACCACGAGCGGGAATTGAAACGGACGGATTCGCAAGCGGGAGGAAACGAGCGGAAGATGGGACACTTAATTCAGAGTAAGTGTGTATCGCACTGTTTCAGTTTGTTGAGGTGAGTGGGTTGTATGTTGGTAAAGATGGATGCTGGCTGTTAACTTCCAGTGAAAACGGCTAGGCAGCTACCGAATGAAAATTGCAGTTCAGTTTTATTTCCTTATTGCGGTGTTTGTTTTGAAAAAGTACTTTTCTTGCAGGTGATGCATTCTTCGGCGTACCTGACTGTTGTGTTATAGCTCTCAACTAAATAGGGACACATCCAGAAATAATCAGGGACACTTTTTTAAAACGACAGTACTGTTAACCTGAGATGTTATTAAAATAAGATAATGTGAATTGATACATAGTGAAGTAAAACAAGTCTGTAACTCCAATTCTGTAACTATTGTTTGTCTCTACTTGCAGTATTTCTCTTGTCTTTAAGCTTTTATTTTATGCAGTCATCTGGAGTACGTTTGCTGAGATTAGTATCTCATCAAAGTTTGTGGGGCTTTATAACAAATGTCCCTGACGTAATTCTAAGGCATTGATATTACATTAACATTGTTAGCTGTCAAAGAGGGTGCAAGGATGCAGCCTGTCTGTACTTCACAAAAGTCTTTTTGGGTTTCCAAAAGTCATTGTATCAGTTTGTTTTTATTCATAATAAGTCCCATGCCTGTTAACCACTTGTATATATGTTAGCCATGTTAAGTGAAAGTACTGCATAGATGAAGCTGGGAGATGTATCCGAGTGCTATATAGGTGGGATTTTAGCATGAAGAATGTGGTCCAAGTTTGGGAATAGGGATACAAATGCATTAACAAAGCTAGTAAATAAGACTGGAGGCAGTCTGGATCCTGATGCTTGCCAGAGGAGACTGAAAGTGGTTGAGAGAGAGTGCTGTTAACCAGTACTTTGTAGGTAGATTTTATGGTGTGCAAAGAGTAAAATTCTTTAGAAAGGTCATTGTAGATCACTGTTGCCTATTTTTCTGCATCTGTATTTCTAAGGAGACTGCTAATGCATGTGAGTAGGACAAGTATGCTGTGGTCCTTTTAAACGTCGTCGGTAGTTTGTAAAGAGAGTATACTTGCAGAAACAGTCTTTTAGTTGATTAGTCATTTTTTCTGGTATTTTACAAAGCTGAGAGTAATGAGATGGGTCTCTATTATTCCAAGTGATTTTCCCCTGACCAAATCTTAGCATGGTCTACAAGTCCAGAATGAAAAGCTTTAAGTGTTGGTTAGCTTCAAAAAATATGTTCACAACTATTCAAAGCAAGTTTCCATACTTCCAAAGCACACCAACAGAAGCAGGCACTCACATACACAGACATAGACATGTATGTGCAAGCACGCACACACACACACACACACACACACACACGCACACACACACACACACACACACACACACACACACACACACACACACACACACACACACACACACACACACACACATTTTAGTCAACCTGGTAGACATATAGAAAAATCTGTGGAAACATAACCAGGTGGGAGCTAGTATTTGTAATGCAGTATGGGGTGCATATAGTAAATGAGTGGATCAAAATGCGGCTGGGGTTAGGCGACATTTTCTATCACTTGACAAAGCCGAACTTGGTAGGATCTAGTGTCTGTAGGTCCCCAATGTCTTTGTTTATGAGCTCCATGATGATCCTCTCCATAGCCTTGCAGACTAAGCTAGTCAGGCTTATGGGGTGATAATTTCCAGGGTCCGTAGAGGCTTCACCTTTGTGGAGTGGGACCACTGTTGCTGTACACCATTCTGTGGGCACATATCCTGTAGTGAGGCTGAGATTGTATAGCTGTTTTATTTTAGGGATTAGTTCCTCTTGGAGTTCATGTAGGACGCAACCTGGGACATCATCTGGTCCCATGGAAGCAGTGTTTTTTGCTTTGGAGAGGGCAGCCTTCACCTGAGCATCAGAGATGTTTGGGAGACAGCCCTCTGCCGGGATAGATACTTGCTCTTTTGGGGGGGAGGGGGTGGAGAAGTTTGCACTGAACCTGTCTGCCAGGATATTGGCGATGTCTGTGGGTTCAGTGCATTTTTTATCATTTAGAATCAACTCAGAACAAGTCTGGGAGTTGCATCCCAGGTTTCTAACATAACTGAAAAAAGCCTTATGATTGTCTTTGGTGTCCTGTGCAATTTTCTCTCGAAGCTGGCCTTGGAGGATTTTGAGGATTGTAATTTTTTGCTAGTACTGATCAGAGATGCCTTCCCTATTATGGATTTTGCTCTATCATATAGTAGATTCCTCCTTCTGTTGTACAGTTTATTTATGGCAGGGGTCCACCAGACTGGACGCCTGCCTTTGGATGATTGGGTCTTGGTTTTGTTTGGGATAGCATGATCCATGCATTCCTGGAGATGTCCGTAGAATGCGTTTATATAGGATTCTGCAGTTTGGGCCCTAGTTTCCACTGGCCCTGGGGCCTTGAAGGACTCCACTTTGGTTTTGAAAAGTGAGAAGTTCGCTTTTGAGAAGTTTTTCACTGTGGTTTTCTGGGCTGGGGGTGGGTTCGGGATGTGGTCATCCAGTGAAATTAATTTATGGTCTGATCTTACCAATGAGGGATATACTTCTGGTGTGGAGCATAGATTCCCCATGTTGGTAATGATCAGGTCTAGTATGTTGTCCCCTCTTGTGGGAGTGGTGACTAGTTGTTCCATAGAATTTGAGTTTATAATTTCCAGGAACCTTTGAGCTAAGGTGCTGGAGCTTGAGTAGTGCTCCCAGTCAATGTTTGGGTAGTTGAAGTCGCCCAATATAATGGTGTTCGGAGAGATCTTCATGTTCTCCAATGTTTTCAGGAAAGCCGAGTGGGATGCCTGACTTTGAGAGGGTGGTCTGTAGGATGCTATAAACTGAAAAGTAGTCTTGCCCACGGTTAGTTGCACATGGATGGTCTCCGATACTTCCTGCAATGCCACTAACCTGGAGGTGTGAATATCCTTGATAAATATGGAAACTCCCCCTCCTTTTGTGGTTCGGTCCGGGTTTTGGGGTTGAAAAGCATGATATGAGATATAGCTTGGTAGTGCTGGGGTGCTCTCTGGAGCCTTGAACCAGGTTTCTGTCACTGCACAGATATTTATGTTCTCCATACTGAGGAGAGCTTCGAGTGCATGCATCTTGAGGTTAAGACTTCTGGCATTTAGCAGCATTACCCTTAGTTTCTTGTTCCTTGTGCTGTCTATGGGGGTGGGAGCCTTGCGTAAAAAAGGCACTATGGGGGTGGCAAGAGCCTTTGCCAATATCCGAAAGCCCAGTGGTGATGGGTGCAAGCCGTCCCCAGCGAAGCAACGTTGGCTTGTCGAGCATGTCATCCCAGGCTGACAGACACTGGATCCCCTTTGAATGACACCAAAATTTTAGCCAATTGTTAAAATCTATCATTTTGTCTTTGCACTGTGGCATCATTCTAGGTGAGGGTAAGATGCTGCTCAAGGTCAGGGTCATACCAGCCTGGGCTACATGATCATAGAGCTCCTCTGTCTCTTTTTATGTAGTCCAGGGAGGTACGCCTCAGGTCATTCACACCAGCATGTACAATGACTGAGTCATATTTGTATTTGCTTTGGAGTGACCTGAGTGCTTGCGTTATGTGGTGGATCCTAGCACCCAACAGGCAGCTCACTGTGACCTTCTCTTTATTCAGCCTGGTGAGCGGGATGTCAGTGTGTCTGACAATAGAGTCACCTATTACAAGGAGTATCAGGTTTGTTATTCAGCCTTATGGGCTGTGGCTGCTTGGCACACTGACTTTGTGGGCTATGTGTTGTGCATGTTTTGTTTTGAGGTAGCGTTTGCTTGGAGGTCTCTGTTGCTTGGGTAGATTTTTATTTAGAGCCTCAGAGTATGTTGTTGTGTATTTATGTGTTTGGTTCGCTGATGTGTTGGGACTATGTGATACTGGAGCAAACAGCCCTGGTTGAACTATACCTCTCAGTTGTCCATATCTTTGCAGAATGAATAGATATTTGCTTATTTTTGGTTTGTTCCTCATACAATGAAGTCACTAAATGAGACATTTGAGTTTCAGACATCATAACCTTCAGAAAAATGCATGCTAATGCAAGACCTGTTATTCTATCAACTGTCAAGTTTATACAAGAGCAGTTTTTAGTAGTGTTTGTATGTTCCCCCAATATATTTAGCCTTGTCCAGATTTCCTGCATTAAGAGGTTGAGGTATGTGCAAATCGCTTTGTAGAATTAGGAATATCCAAACCTCTCCATTGTCCCCAATTTTGGCTCAAAATGTTGCTCTCCCCTAATAATCCTTCCTCAAAATGGCAATTTTGAAAGAAAATGTGATTGAAGTCTCCTAGAATAATGGTGTTGGCTTAATGCATAGGGACACCATATTAGTTAGGTAGGAGATGTGGACTGATGGGGTACATAGAGGGGACCTATAGTTAGGTATGACACAGTAAGGAGTTTTGTTAATGCTAAGCTGGATGCAGAGGAATTCCACGTCATTATCTCACATAGCAAGTCTGGAGATTAAATGTTGTTTAAGAATATGTTGTTTAAGAATATGTAGACACCATCACCTTTTCATCTCTGGTGATAGGCCTGAAGTTGTGGCAGGTATTGAAATCCTGCATTAAAGGAGTGCTGTCATCTGTCTTAAACTAGGTCTCTGATGCGCATATATATATATATATATATATATATATATATATATATATATATATATATATATATATATATGAGTGTACTTTTTAGCTTAGGCTCTGAAAAGGAAATTGGTTATTTTCTAATTCATGTAGCTATAAAAATTCAGTTTCTGAATGCAAACACACTAGTTAAGCAGCATCATGGTAGGGAGTACTTCAGTACAGAGAGATTCAACTATATACATAGCCATGAGTTCCCTTATACCTTTCTGTCAAAAGCAAATGCACACCATGTTCACAGAGTTTACAGTTGTTGTAACTTTGAAAAAATCAATCTGTATGTATTTCTTGCACTAAAGTTGAGGTGTGTGTGTGACAGAGAAATGCTCTAGTTAGCTGTAACAGGTGGAATTTATGTGCAACTGTTTTGTTTAGCAAATGGTATCATTATTGTGGTATAGAATTTTAAAGCAGTGTTAGCACAGCAGGTAGCATACATGCATCTTGATGCAAAGGGCTGTAGGTTCTATTCATACAGCATGTACATTTGTATCTTAAGGGGGTATGGTACTGCAGTTCTTAGTATGTCCTCCTTTGGATAATAACTATGAACCTGCTTTTCAGCCTGCCACCCATTCCCTATTGCAATATATCAACTTACCATTTATTTTAATGTAGCACATGCAATTTATTCTTCAAGGGCAACAGGCACTAAATTTGTAAATGAAACACAGAAATATAAAGTTTTTTTTCTAGCAACAACCTCTTCATTGGTTTCAGATCTCTTTTAATGTGGAATTATTCAGATGACTTTTACTTCTGCAGAGATTCTGCTTACTGATTGATATTGGTGGATTTTATGACAGAAGTTTGAGTTCCTTTATGGTTGAAATGTTCTGAATTGGGCAGGCTGTCATTATTGGTTCATATGATTTGTTTCATTACTTAAAGGAAAGATGCTCAATTATAAATTTAAAACACGCTCTTAACAAGTGGTGCTGTGTTATACAAGGGATATAATTCAATTATTATGTAGTATAATAGTCAGGAAGGTGAATCGAAGAACTCTTGCATGTTTCTAAAAATGTGTGCAAGGAGCCTATGATTTGGAAACGGGCCAAAGGTAAACTTACCCTGCCACTGGCCAGATGCATGTTCGTGAAATGTGGGTTTCGATGCTGTTTCATTAAATGTGGGTTTCAAAGGTAGAGAAGTTTTAATGCTAAGTCTCTTTTCATTGTAAGACTATTGCTTTGTTTAGGTTTAGTAAATGTCTGTCAGTGTTTGTGCTATAAAATTTGAAATAAAAGTTGTAAATGAAATCCAGATATCTGCAGTCATTGTAGAAGCAAAGCATAAAACAAGTATGCACACAGATTTGAACAATTTCTATAAAATGGGGAGAAATAGCCAAGTAATGGGACACTGGAATGGCTGCGTGGGTGGGTGAGTGGGCGGGGCAGCATAGGGGGTGGGGCAGTGGGCGGGGCTTGGGTTTGCACCCCCCCCCCTGCAAAAAATCCTGCGGGCTCCCTTGACTGCAGAACATTTCTGCAAACTACAAAATGGAGGCATGACAGCTCATAACAAAAGCATTTATTATAAGGGTTAGGCATGCCAATGGCCATAGGCATGAAAAATATGTTCAAAATTATAAAAAAATATATTTTTTGGCCGATTTTGGCCATTTAAGCATAGCGGTGGACAAACAGGATTGGCTCGAAAATACAAAAAAAAACTAGAAATAAGCTTTTAAACCAAAATCATCATTTTGCCATAATAGTCAAAGGCATGCATAAGACAACAAGACCATGTAATAGTGGTTGCTAAGGGGGAAGGCTGAGTGTCAGTTTTGTAACCATGCATTAGCAGTCATTTCTATGCAAATGAGGGGAAATGATACTGAATCACAGATTTCCCCTCAGTACTACCTTGCACCCAACCATGTAAGTGCAAAAACACCATGGTCTAAACCTAACAGTTAGATAACCTCATGAGGGGGGAGTGTCATCACTGCTGTAAACTTATTGGAGCACAGTGGCCCGTGTTTGCCCTTAGCTAAGCACAGCTAAGGAAGGGGGTATGTCTGAAGCTGCTTAGCAGTATTTACATTGCCTAAACAGGTGTGCGCACCGTGCACCGGGTTTTAAACAAACAAATAAAAACACACCAGGAAATAGCAGCTCCATTCACATCTGAGCACGGGGTTTGTGCAGCGTGCCTCGGGGCTTAAATGGGAAGGAAATGGGAAGGGAAAACAGCAGTAGGAAGGCAATCAAGGAGAACTAGCATAGCTGTCAGGTGAAATGTATCAGAATCAGCCAATTACACAGGCAGCAGCCCAGCCCAGCACACTACTATAAACTATGCAAACATCTTTATACACCACCGGTGGAAGAGACTGAGGGTGGTGAGGATGAGAATGCTGACGACCAACCCACAGTGAAGAGGAGGAGAAGAGTGTACAGACCCAGGGTAACCTACTAGAGGCTACATGAGCTGGAGATAGTGGAGCACTATAGAGTGGACAGGGGCCTCCTACAGCAAATTGTTGAGCTGTGCCAGCCTCTCCTCACACACAGGACCAGCAGTGGGGAACCCATCCCAGTGGATACCAAGGTATGTGTAGGCTTAAGAATATTAGCCACAGGTACCTTCCAAAGGCTAACCGGGGATATCATTGGGATCTCACAGGCATCAGCATCCAGGGTACTCCACCAGTTCCTGGCTGGCATGTCAGCACATGCCGGTGAGCACATATATTTCCACAACACCCATGAAGTGTTGACTAGTAATATGCATCTCTTCCACCAAATAGCAGAATACCCAGAGGTAGTGGGTACTATAGACTGCACGCACATACACATGAAAGCACCACCTGGCAAGCGGGGTAGGGTCTACATAAATTGCAAGAGCTTCCCCTCCATCAGCTGCCAGGTCATGTGTGATGCCCAGGGCATTATAATGAATCTGTGTGCTGGCAGCGCTGGAAGCTATCACGACTCCCCCATCTGGCATATGATGCAGCTGTACCAGAGATTTGCCAGTGGGCACATCCCATATGGCCACCTAGTGGAGAATGCTGGTTATGCACTGGAGTCGTGGCTGATGACACCTATCAGAGATGCACACACACCTGAACAAGAACTCCATAATGAGTCACATACACAAACCAGAGTCATAACAGAGCGTGTGTTTGGGATGTGCAAGTTACAGTTCCGGTGCCTGGACATATCCGATGGAGCCTTGCAGTACTCTCCAGCTACATGTACAAAAAGTTTCATTGTATGTGCCATGTTGCACGATATGATCCTGTGGAAACAGCTGCAGCAGGAACAGCACAGGGCTGGGCTACACAGCCACCCCCCCACCATTGCCAAGGCCAGCACAGGCACAGAGTGACTCAGAAGAGGAACAATCTGAGCCTGGCCCTGTAGGCAGAAGGAGGCGTGCCTGGTATGCCCAGGATTAGGCAAAGAGGCAACTCATAGCACATACACTGACATGGTAGGAACCCAGGGAATGACACCTCTCTGACTTGAACATACAGTAAAAGGGATGCCAAACATGACACTACCTGTGCTTTACCATGTATAGGGGGTGTACTATGTGCATTCAACATAGTCAACCCTCCAGCACCATCCTCAGTACTGGCACAGCCACAAGGTAAGTCACTCTCCCTATCAATTAGTGAATGGAGTAGTATGTTCTGCTACTTGTATCTATGGTATGGGTGTGAGCATGCAAGGGAATCGGGTGGCTGACTGGGATGGCAGCAGATAACAGACATCTACATGGGCAGTATGAAATACTTATGTCAACAAAATAGGCAGTACTAGACAAGGTGACAAATCCCACTACAGGACATGTGGTGGGCCAAATGTGTGTCCATAGGACACACACATGCATAGCAGTGAGGCACACATATCCACAACCAGCCTCAGCCAGCAGGACAGGTGTAGATGACCACAAAGAAAGGCTGTGCTAAGGCCTCCAATTGATGGCAATGGAGAACAGCCCCCCTGCAGACCTACACAGACAGACTACAACAGGTCAGGCAGTTGGATGTTAGTTCTGAAGGGTAAGAAATCTGAAACTGAAATGTAGGCCAATAAAACCTAGGATCTGTACTCCACTTATATGCCTCTAGTCTGCATGATAGGTCAGAATACAGAATGAAATGGAAGCCAACAGAGTACCTGAAATACCAGTGCAGTCATAGCAAATGTTAACAGTCATTAGGTGTGCCCCTCCCCCCACAATGCTATGTAGAAATTCAGTAACATGTACATGTGGGTTTAATAACGCTGGAGCACAGATTACCTCTACTGGCCAAATTAGCAGAATAGATTGTTGCATGTGTACAATTTTCAGGACTATGTGTGTTAGGTTGTTGTGTGTTGTATATTGTGTGGAAGTGGTCAGCATGTAGGCATGGAGGGTTGTGTCCCGGTGGCCTATGGCTAGTCCTGTTGATGACAGGGCCATGTTCTGACAACTGCAATGCCAAACACAATGCATCCCAGCAAGACCAAATCCAGCAGTCATCCATACTCATTGTTTGGATATAATATCTGCCACCATCTGAAAGATGGACATGCCATGAATGTGGGCCCAGACATACACACAGTACACAAGTGGAAGTACCCTAGACAGAGTATATAAAATGTAACTGTCAAATGCACACACCTTTGGAATTGTACATACAGGTTAGCAGCACATTAGTTGTCTGTGTAGTATAGAATACCGATGTAGTCTGGCCAAACACTGGCAGACCACAAAAGGCACAGTTATGAACTAATGAGAAACCACTGATGTCCCCACACACACCAGCATAAGGGGAATGCCCCATGTATATCTGTGAGTCAGCTGCAAGAAGCCTCCATATCACACATGCACTCAGCTCACCCCACCATCATCCACAGGTTTATCACAGGTCATATCCCTGCTGTTGGGAATGAGTACAGCATGACCCCCACTTCTGTATGGGAATACCCACAGAATGCATCATGCTGAAGAGGTGTCCCATAAAGGTGTGTCCATAGCTGTAAGCAGCACCCTGCCAGCATCCACACCAATGGATTAATAAGGACAGGAACTATTGCCATTAACACCTCACACACCTACCCTGTCACCCCAGGGGAATACAGTGGCTTGCAGCCTGGGACTGTAGGAGTGACAGAATTCACTGACCTGCTACAGTTGGCCTGCATCACTACCAAATGCCCTAAAGTCCTCTGTCAAAGGCCTGTGCCTCACCCATACTGCCAATGTATGTTATCTCATGGAGTCCCAAATAACAACATAACACAGTCCACAGAACACAAAGGCAAGGTCATGTTGACAAATCCCAGTAGCATGCCCACCATGTCCTACTGCATGAACTGTGGACCAACCCCTAAATACTGCTGGGATGAAGGGATAACTTAAGGGATACTTATCAGATATTGCTCCTATAATGTTAGGAAGAGGATAGAATAACAGATGTGGGGGTGTAGAAGCATGGATGCCATGGAGTATGTGAAGTCTGAAACTCTAATGTGTTCCCATACTATCCCTGCCTGCAAATCCAGTAATGGGTGGCTAAAAACCTGCTCGTAAACCACAATGTGAAGGTGAAATGACCAGATATATGAGCCCTGCCTCTGGATAACCTGTGTGAATTTGTACAGTTGAGAGGTATGGCCACAGCAGGAAATGGCTATTCTGTCACGTTGATAGATGTACAAGCGCTTGATTCCCAGCCACCACAGTACCAAGCTGCTGGACCATTTACACCGACCCATCAGCAAGTGTCTGCAGCTCCCCCTCCAGAATGGCATGCATGTGCAAGTATATGTAAGCTACAGACCACAATACTGAGCACAGCTTCATTCATCCTGTATTCCCCAGGAAATTACTGTGAGCAAATAAGTATATGTGTCAGTAGTTGATGACATAATACATCACAGTGTAAAACAGTACATATGTCTGAATATCTCTGGTAACAACAACGCCATGTAGCGCAAGCAGCACAGGCACAATCACTTACAGTATCACACTTCCCTTTGCACATTGTGATGCCATATTGTCAACCGATCTACAGATACCCTGTAGAAACAGGTTGTTAGCTGTAGGTGTAGAAAACAAATGCCTGCACTGGAGTACAACCAACCTGTAATGGATTCATACATTCAATACAGAAGGTCACACTGGGTATGCTCCTACACATATAGAAATGAAGCCCGTGTCTGACAACACAGTGGACTATACATATCTGTCAGTTGCAGATGCCTGTCCACACACACCACACTGCACACCATTCATGCTTTGTATGTCTGACAACACAGTGGACTATACATATCTGTCAGTCGCAGATGTCTGTGCACACACACCACACTGCACACCATTCATGCTTTGTATGTCTGACAACACAGTGGACTATACATATCTGTCAGTCGCAGATGTCTGTGCACACACACCACATTGCACACCATTCATGCTTTGTATGTCTGACAACACAGTGGACTATACATATCTGTCAGTCGCAGATGTCTGTGTACACAAACCACATTGCACACCATTCGTGCTTTGTATGTCTGACAACACAGTGGACTATGCATATCTGTCAGTTGCAGATGTCCATGCACACACACCACATTGCACACGATTCATGCTTTGCACACACACATTGGATAGGAATACTCACACATATCCAAGGCCAACGCACTATAATAGGTCAAACATACACAAACAGAGAGGTGGGGAAGAGAGAGACAGACAGTGACAAAGGGATTGCCATCATGAGGCCTGCCCCAACCACCACACATCCAATTGGCCAATATCACATGATGTGCTGATGTCAATCACTGTAGACATTTGCATCTAGTAGCCCTCAACACTATAGTGTCTGTGGTGCTTGTGATAACTGTGTAACATGACAGTACAATTAGTTGTTCATCTAGCAGTCATATACCCAATCCTTTCAAATGTAAAGTTGTGTGTGACTGAGTGTTGTGTTTGTGTTTCCAGAGGAATGGTTTATGGCCCATTCACACGCACTGCACTCCCCATTGTCTTAGTTTTACAAGCCTGCTGATGAGTCACTCACCTTAAAATACCCCTTTGGACAGGGATCATCCCTATAAGCTCTGTGGTGCATGCAATAACTCTGTAATGCTATAGTGTGATATACTAGTTAGGTAGGAGTTCTAATCCCAGACATGGTGTGTGTGTGTGTGTGTGTGTGTGTGTGTGTGTGTGTGTGTGTGTGTGTGTGTGTGTGTGTGTGTGTGTGTGTGTGTGTGTGTGCATTTGTTTGTGTGTGTAAGGATCAATGATTTTGAGGCCATTCACAGTCACTACACCTCCCATTGCCCTACTTTAGCAAGCCTGCTGATGTCATCTACCTTGAAATACACCTTTGGAGAAGGTTTCGCCCTATAAGCTCTGTGATGCATGCCATAAATGCGGAATAATGTAGTAGCAGTAACTACACAGCTATGCACTTGAATCTCATATGTGGCAAGTATTTGTTTGTGCACCTCAAAGATTTTGGCCCCATTTACAGTCAGTACACATCTAAGAGCCTGACCTTAGCAGTCTTGCAGATATCATCCACCTTACAAGTATCTGTTGCGAAGCCTAAACCATGTCAAGTCCGTGGTGCATGTGGTAAATGTGTAACATAATGGTCTGTAAAGGTTATTAGATAGAGGGTTAAACCTCACCCCTGGCAAATGTAAATGTGTGATTAGGGTAGAATTATTTTTGGGATCTCTCACCCAGTACATCACCCTATGCCAGTATTTACAAAAGCTGGTGATGTTCCTCACCTTAGAAGTACCTTGGGACAACATCCATCCAATAAGCTCCGTGGCATGTGCGATAAATGTGGTACACTGTAGTAGCAATACATAGCTAGGTAGGGGCTTGAATCTCAGTGCTGGCAAGTGTGTGTGTGTGTGTGTGTGTGTGTGTGTGTGTGTGTGTGTGTGTGTGTGTGTGTGTGTGTAGTCTGTCATCAGTATCCTGTGTGGAGGTTGCTGTGACTGTGTAATGACATGATTCATTGTGGGGTGGGTTTTGTTAAATTATTATACTGAGGACCTACTATATGCCACAATGTCCACCTTACAAGGACAACAGATGCCAAAAAACAGAGAGGCTAGTGTAGACAATCCATAACCTACATGTGACATTATGGATCGGTGAACAATATAGGCAACCCTTGTATTACTCAGAGAACACTCTCCACCCATGTCTCATACACAAGCACACTTGGCTAGGCAACAACCACGATATTGGTAGTTCCCTGCATATTCCCCACAGATAGTAACCACAGTGTGATTGCAGTGGTCTACATGCTTGTTTACTACAACATTGCCACTGATATCAGAATGTACTGTGATGTGTAACATCTCCTGACTGAGTGTGTATTATCAAGCAAGTAAAAGGACATGGCTCCCTATTCCATCTCTACAATAGGCAAATAAATGCTTGCAGTGGTCCTTTACTATGTTCTCCACTGGATGCTTACAACAACTGTAGAGACTGCAGATGTAATGCATAAAGGGAATACCATGCCTTATACACTTGCCTTGTATAGACAGATGCCACTAACTCCACTGAATACCTGTATCATGCTGTCAATGTAGGTGCAGGCATGACCTCAGTTTCATAGCCAGGTCTCACCAAATGAAGTCAGGAATGCCACATTAGATGATAGCAATCTGTCTAGACAACATGCCCCAGAGACCTTAAGTACACTTCCACACATCACAGGACATGCATGTGGGACATGTGCACAACCCAGACACTGTCCATGTTATAGAATATAGATCACATACATAGCAAGCATTGCACAGAACTGGCCACCCACAATAGTAACCCAGATGACTGGATGGTGAATACAATACCCACCTGTGAGGGCTAATCCAGGGACTACACCCCTGAGCCACACTGGAGACCATTGTCATGTGGCCTGATGCCAAGGTATTCCATTTGCCTAGCCTTGTACAGCCTTCAGGGACAGTCATCTACTAAACACCTGTGAACCAATGAACCTATGCATCTCAGTACTGGCAAGTGTGTGTGTGTGTGTGTGTGTGTGTGTGTGTGTGTGTGTGTGTGTGTGTGTGTGTGTGTGTGTGTGTGTGTGTGTGTGGAGATTAATAATTTTGAAGCCATTCATGCTCACTACACCTCCCATTGCCCTACTGTAGCAGGCTTGCTGATGTCAGTCACCTTGAAATAACCCTTTGGCCATGTATCAGCCTGATAAGCTCTGTGGCACATGTCATAACTGTGCAATACTGTAGTGTAGCAAACTAGTTAGGTAGGAGTACTAATCTTGACCCTGCCAACTGTGATAATGTGTGTGAGCGAGTGTGGTTGTGTCTTCCTTGACACCTGCTTTTGTGGACAGTCACATGACTTACACTTCCCTTATCCCTCCTTTATCACTGTTGCTGATGTCACTCACCTTCAAAGATACCTTTGGACAGCTCTCCAACATGTAAGCTCCATGGCGCATGCAATAACTGCATAACAATGTAATAATAATACATAGTCAGGCAGGGGTTTGAAACTTAGTACTGGTAAGTGTGTGTGTGTCATCAATGTCCTGTGTGGGTGTTGGGGTGATTGTGTAATGATAGGATCCATTGCAGTGTGGGTTTTGTCACATTATTAGATTGAGGAGCTACATGTCCCATTGTCAACATTACAAGGCCAACATTTTCCAAGCATTGTAGAGATTGTTGTCAACAATCCTCAGCCATAAATGTGTACAGCCATGTGCAATTACTGTGTGACAGCATGGATTAGTACACAATATAGGCAGCCGTCATAATGCCCAGATACCACTCTCCACCCATGGATCATACACACACATGCTTAGCTCTTACCTTCCTTTCTTACTTAGTCTCTGTCCGTCTCTCTCACTCACTCTCTGGTGGATGTGGAAAAGTACACCTGCTTTGCTTAGGCAGCAGCTTGAGTTTTGTAAGTGATACTCATGATCAATTGATGGCCTGTGCATGGATTGAAGTCCCGCACTAGCTGATTGCATGTGGAACAGCTGTGGTATCATTCCTAAAGCCAATTGCATGGAAACACACTCCTATAACTAAGGACATTATGTGGGTGTTTGACAAACAGCATCACAGAGGGTAGTTGGAAATACCTGTTACAACATACACTGTGGAGACAGGTCAACAAACAGGAGGAGGATGTTCCAGACATGAGGATAGAATGTAAGTATTGCTCTTCTACATTTGAAGTAATGTTAGTTTAACTTATTACATCCGAGTGATGCCTCCAGGTGCATCTGCAATTAACTCCTACTGATGCCTCTAGGCATTAAATATTGTTTGTTCATATCTGCATAAATAATTCCAAAACCATGTTATATACAAGGTTTTAAAATATTTTATCTTAAAGCTTACACAACAGAAAACTCAACTGCATTAATATTTGACCTCTGTCTAGTGCAGGTAAAGAGATATTAACTGTTGTTTTTATTATATTAATTTAAATAGATATAATTTTCATTTTTTTCTAAATATCTCAACAACCAAGTAACACAGAGAGAACTCCTTAGCCTCTTATGAAAGCTCTCAGCTAGATGAATAAAATGCTGCTGGCAGTATGTACGTAACTTGAGCGGTTGCTGAGATATTGTACATTGTTTACAAAATATTACAGACTTAATAGTTACTGTGTTTACTGTGACTTATACAATTCAGTTTAAGACCTAAAACCTAAAGAACACTACCACTATAAAAATAGTTTGTGCTGAAGGGATTGCCATTGATACTTCTTTCATAACCCCTGTGATTCCAGAGATATGAACATTTGTTTGAAATGTGAGGGCATCATTTGATTCTTTCAAAAGGCTTAAGCTCCGCCCATTGGAAGTTAGACTACAAACTTCCTGAGCTCCATTGGAGTGAATGAGTTAACAGGGCTTGTGTGGATATGACTGTTCTACATGATTTAAAGTCTGGCATGACATTGTTATGTGGTTGAGGAGACTCTCACCTGTAGGGCTATCTGCAGACTGGCCACAGTTTGGAGTCTTACATGTGTTGTGTTACTCACACATTTCCTATCTTTAGATATGCAGTAGCATAATCTGATGATTGCAGTCAGTACATGGAGACATCCATGTGAGTTACTAAGTTCATATCCCCCAGAAGACATATGTCACAACAAACCCTGTTGCACCAGTAAATGTATGGGTTTATCACAGCAACATGTCAATATTGGCCCTGTGTTTGTGCCTCCAGCCACAACTCTGTCAACCTTTGTGTAGCTGAATGCCCTCCAGGTGTGGAATCTCTAGGCCACTGAGGACCTGATCGCTTTGCCCCCCCCCCACTTGTGTGAGCAAGTAATCCACTCACTCCAGCTAAGAGCAACGAAATCTCTAACCAGCAATCACCCAAAAATAGACTGCAGCCCCAGGTTTAACTCCAGGAACCTTGTTGTTGCCACTTGTGTAGTGTAGGTGCCAGCTTTCGTGACTACTGTTATGCCTTGTTAGAATCTGTTACAGTCAGCTAGAGTGCATACCCCAGGGGTAATAGCTGCAAACCTTCTTCCTCTTAGCCCACCCCCACCCCTTTCATCCATTTTACTGTTAATAATTTGTTGTATGTTAAGGTATTTAGCCCCTCTCAATAGTCATAGCCTTCAGTCCCTCCTCTTCAATACTTGTTCTTCACTAAACACCAAACAGAGGTGCAAAGTCTCCAGCTGCTTTTATCTTTAGCTACATTGTGTGCAGCAAACAATGAGCAAAGGGGAATACAAATATAAAAGAGAATAAAGTCTGCCATTGCAGACTAGTACGCAGCATACAACTTCTACCTGTGGTGTAATCCTACACATAGTTTTTCTTGGAGAAACCTCCCAGTCCTTGAACAAGGGTGCCGGTATGTTTACCTTATTTCCGTGGCTGTCCTTTGATAAATAGCTAGGTTAGCAGAGTGCCTTGGATTCTCCCCCGCTACTTTAAATTTCAATTGATGGTTTCCATCCCTTCCCCCACCCCCAAAGTGATTGCTCAGGTACAACACACCAAAGGTTTTAAAAACCCTGGATGCCATATTTGCTCTAATTGCAGCTGAAAGCCCCCCAGGTGTAGTATCTGTAGTAAGTGTCCCTGGACTAGCTATTTTTTAGCTAAGTTCTATCTGGAAGGTGTAGCCCTGCTCCCTTCACTTTGCTCACTTCGCTCCCCTCCCACCCCCATTCTCACCCCCCCATATCATTACCTTTATATCTATCCATACAACAACACCCACTCACTTCCTCCCAAATCCCCCACCCATCTACTTCCAGTTTTCATACTACCTCCCTTCTTTGTCCCTCCCCACACTTACCTACTATCCACTATCTAATACCTTACTGCCACCCCTTCCTCTCATCCTCTGTTCTACATCCCATAAAGTGACATGTCTCTTACAACTCAAACTATACTCTTACCTTCTCTACTCCTTATACTGTATCACCTCACCTCCTATCTACCTTACTCCCACCCCTTCCTCTCATCCTCTGTTCTACATCCCATAAAGTGACATGTCTCTTACAACTCAAACTATACTCTTACCTTCTCTACTCCTTATAATCTGTCACCTCACCTCCTATCTACCTTACTGCCACCCCTTCCTCTCATCCTCTGTTCTACATCCCATAAAGTGACATGTCTCTTACAACTCAAACTATACTCTTACCTTCTCTACTCCTTATACTCTGTCACATCACCTCCTATCTACCTTACTGCCACCCCTTCCTCTCATCCTCTGTTCTACATCCCATAAAGTGACATGTCTCTTACAACTCAAACTATACTCTTACCTTCTCTACTCCTCATACTCTATCACCTCACCTCCTATCTACCTTACTGCCACCCCTTCCTCTCATCCTCTGTTCTACATCCCATAAAGTGACATGTCTCTTACAACTCAAACTATACTCTTACCTTCTCTACTCCTTATACTCTGTCACCTCACCTCCTATCTACCTTACTGCCACCCCTTCCTCTCATCCTCTGTTCTATATCCCATAAAGTGACATGTCTCTTACAACTCAAACTATACTCTTACCATCTCTACTCCTTATACTCTGTCACCTCACCTCCTATCTACCTTACTGCCACCCCTTCCTCTCATCCTCTGTTCTACATCCCATAAAGTGACATGTCTCTAACAACTCAAACTATACTTTTACCTTCTCTACTCCTTATACTCTGTCACCTCACCTCCTATCTTCCTTACTGCCACCGCTTCCTCTCATCCTCTGTTCTACATCCCATAAAGTGACATGTCTCTTACAACTCAAACTATACTCTTACCTTCTCTACTCCTTATACTCTATCACCTCACCACCTATCTACCTTACTGCCACCCCTTCCTCTCATCCTCTGTTCTACATCCCATAAAGTGACATGTCTCTTACAGCTCAAACTATACTCTTACCTTCTCTACTCCTTATACTCTGTCACCTCTCCTCCTATCTACCTTACTGCCACCCCTTCCTCTCATCCTCTGTTCTACATCCCATAAAGTGACATGTCTCTTACAACTCAAACTATACTCTTATCTTCTCTACTCCTTATACTCTGTCACCTCACCTCCTATCTACCTTACTGCCACCCCTTCCTCTCATCCTGTGTTCTACATCCCATAAAGTGACAAGTCTCTTACAACTCAAACTATACTCTTACCTTCTCTACTCCTTATACTCTATCACCTCACCTCCTATCTACCTTACTGCCACCCCTTCCTCTCATCCTCTGTTCTACATCCCATAAAGTGACATGTCTCTTACAACTCAAACTATACTCTTACCTTCTCTACTCCTTATACTCTATCACCTCACCTCCTATCTACCTTACTGCCATCCCTTCCTCTCATCCTCTGTTCTACATCCCATAAAGTGACATGTCTCTTACAACTCAAACTATACTCTTACCTTCTCTACTCCTTATACTCTGTCACCTCACCTCCCATCTACCTTACTGCCAGCCCTTCCTCTCATCCTCTGATCTACATCCCATAAAGTGACGTCTCTTACAACTCAAACTATACTCATACCTTCTCTACTCATACTCTGTCACCTCACCTCCTATCTACCTTACTGCCACCCCTTCCTCTCATCCTCTGTTCTACATCCCATAAAGTGACATGTCTCTTACAACTCAAACTATACTCTTACCTTCTCTACTCCTTATACTCTATCACCTCACCTCCTATCTACCTTACTGCCACCCCTTCCTTTCATCCTCTGTTCTACATACCATAAAGTGACATGTCTTACAACTCAAAATATACTCTTACCTTCTCTACTCCTTATACTCTATCACCTCACCTCCTATCTACCTTACTGCCACCCCTTCCTCTCATCCTCTGTTCTACATCCCATAAAGTGACATGTCTCTTACAACTCAAACTATACTCTTACCTTCTCTACTCCTTATACTCTGTCACCTCACCTCCTATCTACCTTACTGCCACCCTTCCTCTCATCCTCTGTTCTACATCCCATAAAGTGACATGTCTCTTACAACTCAAACTATACTCTTACCTTCTCTACTCCTTATACTCTGTCACCTCACCTCCCATCTACCTTACTGCCATCCCTTCCTCTCATCCTCTGTTCTACATCCCATAAAGTGACATGTCTCTTACAACTCAAACTATACTCTTACCTTCTCTACTCCTTATACTCCATCACCTCACCTCCTATCTACCTTACTGCCACCCCTTCCTCTCATCCTCTGTTCTACATCCCATAAAGTGACATGTCTCTTACAACTCAAACTATACTCTTACCTTCTCTACTCCTTATACTCTATCACCTCACCTCCTATCTACCTTACTGCCACCCCTTCCTCTCATCCTCTGTTCTACATCCCATAAAGTGACATGTCTCTTACAACTCAAACTATACTCTTACCTTCTCTACTCCTTATACTCTGTCACCTCACCTCCTATCTACCTTACTGCCACCCCTTCCTCTCATCCTCTGTTCTACATCCCATAAAGTGACATGTCTCTTACAACTCAAACTATACTCTTACCTTCTCTACTCCTTATACTCCATCACCTCACCTCCTATCTACCTTACTGCCACCCCTTCCTCTCATCCTCTGTTCTACATCCCATAAAGTGACATGTCTCTTACAACTCAAACTATACTCTTACCTTCTCTACTCCTTATACTCTGTCACCTCACCTACTATCTACCTTACTGCCACCCCTTCATCTCATCCTCTGTTCTACATCCCATAAAGTGACATGTCTCTTACAACTCAAACTATACTCTTACCTTCTCTACTCCTTATACTCTATCACCTCACCTCCTATCACTCACAATTACCACACCTCCTATCACTCACAATTATCTACTCCCTGTTTCCATCCCTCTAACACCACTCTTAGCTCAAGTACTGCACCACAACCCTATCTACTAATTTGTCCCTCCATCCTTCCCCCACCACTCCCATTCCTAAAATAAAAATACCCCCCTTTAAAACAAAAAAACAAAGTCTACTTACTCAAATTAAACCCCCATTATAAACCTCTACTTCTATCTGGTGACATTCATCCTAACCCAGGCTCTACAGACACTACTCTGAACAATAATCCCCCTATATCTAAACCTGCCAACCCCTCCAACCCACAAAAAACAAGTACAATTCTGCTCTATCAACGTCAGGAGCCTTGTAAATAAAGTTCAAGAACTCCATGCTTGGATAGCTAACTATACTCCTGGCATATTTACCCTAACTGAAACATGGTTAAAACCACACCATCTGGACAGTGAAATCATCCCTCCTGGCTATAATATCCTTAGATTAGATTGACCTAAAAGAAAAGGAGGAGTCGTCTCCATACTCTACTCCAACTGTCTCTCCCAAATCAGTCCCACACTAGACTTACCCTCCTTCTCACCAACTGAACTCTTACTGACCAACTTCAAACTTAACAGTTTCAACACCATAACTGTCACAGCAATCTATATTCCCCCTGGTGACAATATTAACATACTTGAGAACATCCTATCTCATGTCTCACATACCATCCACAATTAAATAATTATACTAGGATATGTAAATATTGATTGGCTTACAATATAAGCTCCCAACACTACTTCCTGTATAAACCTACATGGGTTTGAGCAGCTAATCACAACCCCAACCTACATTAATAAATCTCACCTACCTAGCTCTCTTCTTGACTGGATATTGGTCTCCCACCCTCAAAACTATCATAACTCCCAAACCCTTCCAAATGCCCTCAACGACACTGCCCTATAAAAGTTACCAGACATACTCCCCACCTTACCAAACCGAACAAATTTATTACCATCCGCTCACTTTCTCATTTCTGTCCTAACTCCTTTATTCACCAACTCTCCAAAATTAACTGGTCTTACCTCACCACTCTTCCTTTAGATGAAGCTGCCCACTCCTTCAACACTACATTCCTAAACATTCGTAACTCCCTTGCTCCTCTTCACATGATTAGAATCAAATCTAAGACTGCACTCTGGCTCTCTAAATCTACCAGAACACTCATGAAAGACCCGGATAGGATTTGGAAAATGTGGACTAAAACTAGAACCCCTTCTCTTCAGAAATATGAAAAACTCAGAAATAAAATAAAAAAAAAATCATCCATTAAGACAAAATAAACTTCTATGCCAATCCTCCCTCTACTCTTAAATCAGACCCAAGGAAATTCTGGAGCTCTATTAAACAGACTCTTCATCCAGGAAACCCTTCCTCTCCAATGCAGCACCTAAAGACATAGCCAACAAATTTAAGAATAATTTTATAAACTCAATAACCTCCATAATAAATTCTCTCCCCCCCAGAAACAACACTAACACCCCCACAAACTCTATACCTCTTCCAAGCCCTCCTAACTCCTTCTCTCTAAAAGCAGTATCAACAAACTATGTAAAGTCATTACTCTCTAAACGTAAACCTTGCTCCCCATCTGTTGACAAGCTACCCTCTTACTTCCTGCAGATTGCCTCTGAACCACTTGCCTATCCTGTATCCATTTTAATTAACCGATCCATTTCTGAATCCTATGTCCCCGCTGTAGGGAAGAATTTCTTTACTCTACCCATTCACAAAGGGGGCGACTCCTCAGACATATCCAACTTCAGACCGATTGCCATACTCTCTCCACTCTCAAAAATCCTAGAGAAGTGCATTCACAAGCAGGTAATGCATTACCTCCACCAGGAAAAACTTCTCACACCCACACAGCATGGTTTCTGTCCCAAGCATAGTACAACTACTGCACTAATATCATTCATCAGCATATTCACCTTAGCTCGTGATAACAATAAAGTGTCTCATGCCTATTCCTTGACCTTTCTAAAGCCTTTGCCACTTTCTCTCACCCACTCCTTCTAGACAAACTCACTAACTAACATTTCTCTCCCCCTACTATCTCCTGGTTCTCCAACTGTCTCTCTACCCGCCAGCAATCAGTTAAATGGCTCTCTGCACCATCCTCCCCTCTCACTGTACAAATGGGAGCCCCCCAATGGTCCATACTTGGACCACTACTCTAATATTTTCACCAACTTGCTCTACTCCTCTTGTCCCCAGTCATCTCTTGCGCAATATGCTGATGACTCAACTGTTCTAATCAATGCTGACAACTCAACTGACTTCCACTCAGCTACCCAGGCATCCTTCCACACCATTAAGACTTGGCTTAGTGATAACAAACTAATATTTAATCCAAAAAAAAAGCTAAGCTCATACTCTTCCTCCCTAAAAACATCACCACACTCAAAAGTACATTTGCCATCCTATCCTGCAACAACACTATCATCTCAGCTGAATCTAGTACTAAATTGCTAGGTGTTATAATAGATGATCAGCTTAAGTTTGATCTCCATATTACTAACTCGGTAAAAATAACTCATCAGAAACTTGTTCACCTTTTCCGTAGCAAGAAATACTTAATTAATACTGCCCGAATGACTCTCTTCCAGGCTTTATTACTCCCAACACTCCTGTACAGCTGCCACATAGTCACAAACCTAAATTCTACACTTATTTCCAAGCTTGAAACTATCTATAATAAGATTGCCAGATTTGCAGCTAACCAAACATACAAGCCACACCACTGCTTAGCACTACAGCAACTAGACTGGCTAGAATTCCCTCAGCTGCTCCAACTATACCTACTACAAATCATCCACTCTATCCTTTATCTACCCTCCTTCTGCCCCAGCCTCTCCACTATCATATCCAAATATTCTCCTGCTAGGATGCTACGCAGCTCAAATCAAGAATTATTAAACATCTACAAACCCAAAACCAAAATAGGCAGCCTTCTCTATAACTATAACCCAGCTACATCCTGGAACCAACTCCCCTTGGAAATAAAATCCCTCCAGCATAGCAAAAGTTTCGAATTAGCCACAAGGAAATACCTAAAACCAAAGTGGTCTTGCCACTGTAGCCAGCCACCCTGAAACCACCATCCTTTCACCTATTTCGCCACCTCACTCTTAATGTATCTCTAACACTATTCCCCTGCCTCTTCTACCTCTTCCCTTCCTCTATCACCACCAATCTTAATTTTCACAGTCTCAAAACAACCTACCTGTCTAGTCTGTCTCCTATACTCTACCTCCCCTACATCTCCTACTAGCCATTCTTACTTTCCTTTCTTGTTTCCAAACTCCATTACAACTAGATCCTACCCACTTTAAATAAGCATCTGCCTATTAGCTCATTTTGCTCTAAGCAGCATAAATAATATTGTAACTAGTCACATTTTCTTCTGCTAATTGTTTAAAACCTTGTTTGTAACAACTCACATATTTGACTGCCATTTGTTAAAACTCTATATAATTGCATTGCCTGAGGAGCTTTTTTTCTCTGCAGGTCTCTGTTTGGAAGATCCTATAGCTGATTGTTACTACTATGTTACTAAAATTTAATAAATTGTTTTCTAATCCTGAGGAGCTTTTCTCCCCGGGTGTCTGATGAAAATGAGCCAAAAGCTCAGCCAGACTAACCCGGTTAACAAATGTAAAATAAATAAATAAGTCATGCAGTAAGAGGTGCATATGTTCAGTACATCATTATTTACTGACATCGTACCTGATAACAAGCCAGTGAGATATCAAACTGCTAGACATGTTATGTATAGTAGGCCTTATATTTGAGGACAAAACTTGGACATTCTGTTGTAGTGTGTACAGTAGTGAGGTCTGTGTACTTATGGTGATTGTTGACAGAGTGTGTATTGTGAATATGTAACTTGGCCTGTGTACAGACTGTGGTAGATCTCATTGTTCTTGGTCCTGTTCTATCGGCTGTTGCATGCTGCTCCAATGTATGGTACCCTATCGGAATACATGTTTGTAGGGCCAGACCAACACATGTCCCATACCACAGTCAGGCATCAGACTACACTGTGTATTGGTCCAGTATATGTAGTGTTAGTGTGTGAGTGGCACATATGAGAATGGTGTTGTTCACACAGTCCATATAATGTAATATTAAATTAGGCTTACCATATGTGTCTGTGGCTGTGTTCAGATTGGTTGTAGGTATGCACTTTCACACTGGTGTCTTTTACATGCCTGTAGTGCCTGCTGTATTTGCAAGTACATGTGTATTCCCCATAAGAAATGTAGGCCAGTGTTGTGGCAGTCTGCCTGTAGTTTGCACATTGCTTTGTGACATACCTAGCAGCTCAGTGTATTTACCTAGTGTGATGTTATGTCCAGATATTTGTCAGATGTACTGTTGCCGGGCCACCATAACTGATGTGTATTTCTGACAAAACAGTGGGATGCTGTACAGTTGTATGTCACTAACTAGTGGGTAGTATGTGGACTTGTGACCTCTGCTCCTCTGGTTAATATGTGTCAGGACAGACAGGAGTGTGTGAATGCATCAACTGTGTGAGATTATCTATTCCAGTATTTTTGTGATATCCCCATTTACATGGCTGTAAACATCCACTTTGTCAGGCTTGGTACACACATCTTGCACTAAGGGGTTCTGTGTATACCTCTGGACTGACCAGAGTGTGTCCGACTGTCCACATTTATTGGTCATATCACTGCTGTATTCCACAGGATCATTACTGTGATTTGTGAGGTACTGCACTATGATGCTCTAATGATGTCTGTCAGTAACTGGTGGCATACATGTCAGTATCAGAAGTGACTTCCCACACAGCATTTCTGTTAAGATAACACCTGTTACTGTAGCAACATTCTACATTTATGCCTGCAATACTTACATGACATTCCCTTGCACTAAGAGGTTGTGTCTATTGGTGCTGAGGTATGACTCCACTATATGTTATGGACATATGTTATACATATATTTATTTATTTTACATTTGTTAACCATGATGGTCTGACTGGATGAGGTCCATTTACAGCGGAGGCCCTGCAGAAAAGCTCCACTTAATTAATACAACAATGATAATAATACATAATGTAAAGTAAAGTAAAGACTGTTACTGAGCATTAATTTGTGCATAAAAGAACAGTACACAAAGAAAGATCATATCAGCAATATACACAAGTGAACATTAAGTTAGTCATCAAAATATACAGACAGAGATCACAACATTTCCAAATGTCAAGGGATGCCATTTGTTACTTCCATTTTTAATGAGGGTCTGATAATTGGAGAGAAGAGAGACAGACGGTGGTAGCTACACTAGGACTAAGTAACACATGGACATAGCCAAGAGCTAATGAGATGAGCCTTAAGGGAGTTTTTGAATTGTTTGGTATTAGGTGCAGAGGTCACTGAGGGAGGGAGATTATTCCAACTTTTTGCTATACTGTGAGAACATTGAGCTTTACCTGCTGTGTTGTTGGCTGTGGAGATAGAGAGGAGTGATTTGTTGGCAGAGCGGAGTGGTCGATTTGGAATGTAGTTAGTCAGTAGTTCCCCAAGGGCTGGAGATTTTTCAGGATATTATAGGTTGTTATAAGCTATGACTAGTTAGTGGTAGCTTAATAACTGTGGGAGCTCAAGCCAATGAAGTTGCCTAAGAGGTATACAATGGTGTGTTCTAAAGAGTGAATTTTTTGCAAACTTGTCGATTTTGTTATAACACGACTCAAGTTTCTCCAGGTCAGATTTTCTTACATAGGTGAGAATAGGTGCTGCATACATAAGTGTGGAAAGAAGGTGGGTTTGAGCTAGGGTGACCCAAGCTTGATCTGATAGAAAGTCTTTGTCTGTATAGGGACCCCATTTCTTTCTGTACCTTTTTAATAGTTTGAGAGATATGGATGTCAAAGTGTAGGTTGCTATTTCAATGCCAAGTAGCTTGGTGTGGAGAGAGGGTGAAATGACAGTTCCATTATGGAGGAGATACAGAAGGAGAGTGGAGTGTTTTTTGATTTGTTTGGGGTAAATAAAAGTAGTTTCGTTTTGTTGGGATTTAAGATAAGTTGAATATCTGTGATCCACCTTTCTACTGAGGTAAAAGATTCCTGGGCGAGATGATGTAGGGTGGTGAGATTTGGGCGGAGCAGATAAGGGTGGAATCAGCTGTATACTGTATGAGTGAAGCCTGTAGGGTAGAGGTACATAGATTATTGGTAAAAATAGAAAAGTGGAGTGGACCGAATATGGAACCTTAAGGTACACCAATGGTAGTTGGGAGTGAAGATGATATAACTCCTTGCCACTGGACAGCTTGTTGTCAGTCTGATAGATACCATGCAAAAGTATAAGGGGTAAACAATAGAGAGGTAAGAGTATCTGTTAGATTGGAGTGGGAAACCATGTCAAATGCTTTGGAGAGGTCCAGGAATATAGCAGATGCAAATCTGTTGATATTTCTATGTTGGTTAACCAGGTTTGTGAAAGAGAGAAGGGCTGAAGTTGTGCTGTGGTGTAGAGGAGAAGAGATTGTTAGAGTCTAGGAAATGCATGACCTGAGAGTGTATGCATTACTGACGTATCTTTGACAAAGGAGACATAATGGCTATGGGGCGATAGTTAGAGAAATCATAGGAATTCCAACCCTTATGAAGGGGAATAATGTAAGAGCTTTTCCATAGTTGAGGGATGTAGGATTCCTGTATGGAGCAGTTGATTAAGATTGAGACTGGGTAGGATAGATAGTTGGCAGCCATTTTTAGGAAATGAGCAGGTATATCACCTGCTGCAGGTATAGTGGGTTTAAGTTTTAAGAGTTTTTTTTTATTGTTGAGGTTGGGATAGGAGAGAATGTAAAGGAAGGTGAGTTGTTGGTATGGCTGAGTAGCTATTTTTGGAAGGTTGAGTTGATAGTGATTTAATGGAATCAATAAAGTGATGATTAAATTGGGAGGCTATATCGCTATCTGTTTTTGTAGAGGTGGAGGTGGGAGCTGGTGTGGAGGTTTTACCAGGTTTTAGTACAGAGTTCATTGCATGCCAGAACTTGTGGTGGTTATTGGAGCGTTTATTTTGTATATCTAGAAAGTAGTTCTGTTTATCAAGCTTTGTTTGTTTTTTGACTGGATTGCTAAGGTGTTGATAGTTTTGTTTGCATAGACTAGTGTTATCTTTCTTCCAGGTTTCCCATGCCTTGTCTCTGCTTTTTAATAGGGCTCTAGTGGATTTAGTATGCCAAGAGCATAGTGTTGCTTAGCTCTAATTTTTCTTACTGGGGCAACTGAATCAAGGATGTTAATAAGCGTACTATTAAAATAGGCTACTGCTTGGTCTGGGTCAAGGCTGAGTAGTGGTTCACAGTTATATTTTTTAAATATAGTGTTGAGTTCTAGAGGATTAACATTGTGATGGTTTCTGACTTGTCTATAGACTGTAGGTTTGTGTAGGTTAGTACGTTTTCATAGGAGGAAAGTAGGGAGATGGAGATGGCCACTAAGTCCGTCAGGTAGACTACCTACTTGGTAATTATGTTCAGGGTAATTTACGAATGTCCAATCTAGTGTAGATTCCTTATGGGATTTTTTTGTCTACTCTAGTTGGTTCTTGAATGAGTTGAGAAAGTCCATATAGGTTGATGTGGTTAGTGGGGTTTTTAGAGTTACAGGCTAGCCAGTCAGTGTTTACATCATCTAATAAAATAATCTCCTGTGAGAGATTATGTTTTGACCATTGTAGAATCTCCACAATTATTGGAGCGTTGTTACCTGGAGGGATATATGCACATAGGATATTAACTCTCCCCAATTACTGGAGCATTATTACCTGGAGGGATGTATGCACAGAGGATATTGAATCTCCCCAATTAAAGGAGAGTTATTACGTGGAGGGATATATGCACAAAGGATATTGAATCTCCCCAATTATTGGATCGTTATTAACTGGAGGGATGCATGCACAGAGGATATTGAGTCTCCCCAATTATTGGAGCGTTATTATCTGGAGGGATGTCTGCAGAGAGGATATTGAATCTCCCCAATTATTGGAGAGTTATTACTTGGAGGGATATATGCACAGAGGATACTGAATCTCTCCAATTATTGGATCGTTATTACCTGGAGGGATGTATGCACAGAGGATATTGAATCTCCCCAATTATTGGAGCGTTATTACCTGGAGGGATGTATATACAGAGGATATTGAATCTCCTCAATTATTGGAGCGTTATTACCTGGAGGGATGTATGCACAGAGGATAGTGAATCTCCTCGATTGTTGGAGCATTATTACCTGGAGGGATGTATGCACAGAGAATATTGAATCTCCCCAATTATTGGAGCATTATTACCGGGAGGGATATATGCACAGATGATATTGAATCTCCCTAATTATCAGAGGGTTATTATCTGGAGGGATGTATGCACAGAGGATATTGAATCTCACCAATTATAGGGGCATTATTACCTGGAGGGATGTATGCACAGAGGATACTGAATCTCTCCAATTATTGGAGTGTTATTACCTGGAGGGATGTATGCACAGAGGATATTGAATCTCCCCAATTATTGGAGCGTTATTACCTGGAGGGATGTATGCACAGAAAATATTGAATCTCCCCAATTACTGGAGCATTATTACCTGGAAGGAAGTATGCACAGAGGATATTGAATCTCCCCAATTATTGGAGAGTTATTACCTGGAGGGATGAATACACAGAGGATACTGAATCTGCCTGATTATTGGAGCATTATTACCTGGAGGGATGTATGCACATAGGATACTGAATCTCCCCAATTATTGGAGCATTATTACCTGGAGGGAAGTATGCACAGAGGATATTGAATCTTTCCAACTGTTGGATCGTTATTACCTGGAGGGATATATGCACAGAGGATATTGAATCTCCCCATTTATTGGATCATTATTACCTGGAAGAATGTATGCACAGAGGATACTGAATCTCCCCAAATATTGGAGTGTTATTACCTGGAGGGATGTATGCACAGAGGATACTGAATCTCCTCGATTACTGGAGCGTTATTACCTGGACAGATGTATGCACAGAGGATACTGAATCTCCTCGATTATTGGAGCATTATTACCTGGAGGGATGTATGCACAGAGGATACTAAATCTCCTTGATTATTGTAGCATTATTACCTGGAGGGATGTATGCACAGAGGATACTGAATCTCCTTGATGACTGGATTGTTATTACCTGGAGGGAAGTATGCACAGAGGATATTGAATCTCCCCAATTATTGTATCGTTATTACCTGGAGGGATATATGCATAAAGGATATTGAATCTCCCCAATTATTGGATTGTTATTGCCTGGAGGGATGTATGCACAGAGGATATTGAATCTCCTCGATTATTGGAGTGTTATTACCTGGAGGGATGTATGCACAAAGGATACTGAATCTCCCCAATTATTGGAGTGTTATTACCTGGAGGGATGTATGCACAGAGGATATTGAATCTCCTTGATTACTGGATCATTATTACCTGGAGGGATGTATGCACAGAGGATATTGAATCTCGTCAGTTATTGGAGCGTTATTACCTGGAGGGATGTATGCAAAGAGGATATTGAATTTCCCCAATTATTGGACTGTTATTACCTGGAGGGATATATGCACAGAGGATATTGAATCTCCCCAATTATTGGATTGTTATTACCTGGACTGATGTATGCAGAGGATATTGAATGTCCCCAATTATTGAAGTGTCATTACCTGGAGGGATGTATGCACAGAAGATATTGAATCTCCTTGATATTGAAGCATTATTACCTGGAGGGATGTATGCACAGAGGATACTGAATCTCCCCAATTACTGGAGTGTTATTACCTGGAGGGATGTATGCACAGAGGATATTGAATCTTCTCGATTATTGGAGCATTATTATCTGGAGGGATGTAAGCACAGAGGATACTGAATCTCCCCAATTATTGGAGTGTTATTACCTGGAGGGATGTATGCACAGAGGATATTGAATCTCCTGGATTACTGGATCGTTATTACCTTGAGGGATGTATGCACAGAGGATATTGAATCTCCTCAGTTATTGGAGCGTTATTACCTGGAAGGATGTATGCAAAGAGGATATTGAATCTCCCCAATTATTGGACTGTTATTACCTGGAGGGATATATGCACAGAGGATATTGAATCTCCCCAATTATTGGATTGTTATTACCTAGAGTGATGTATGCAGAGAGGATATTGAATCTCCCCAATTATTGAAGTGTTATTACCTGGAGGGATGTATGCACAGAGGATACTGAATCTCCCCAATTATTGGAGTGTTATTACCTGGAGGGATGCATGCACAGAGGATATTGAATCTCCTCGATTATTGGATCGTTATTACCTGGAGGGATGTATGCACAGAGGATATTGAATCTCCCCAATTATTGAAGCGTTATTACCTGGAGAGATGAATGCATAGAGGATATTGATTCTCCCCAATTATTGTATCGTTATTACCTGGAGGGATATATGCACAGAGGATATTGAATCTCCTCAGTTATTGGAGCGTTATTACCTGGAGTGATGTATGCACAGAGGATATTGAATCTCCCCAATTATTGGAGCGTTATTACCTGGAGGGATATATGCACAGATGATACTGAATCTCCCCAATTATTTGATTGTTATTACCTGTAGTTATGTATGCACAGAGGATATTGAATCTCCCCAATTATTGGAGTGTTATTACCTGGAGGGATGTATGCACAGAGGATATTGAATCTCCTCAATTATTGGAGCATTATTACCTGGAGGGATGTATGCACAGAGGATATTGAATCTCCTCAGTTATTGGAGCGTTATTACCTGGAGTGATGTATGCACAGAGGATATTGAATCTCCCCAATTATTGGAGCGTTATTACCTGGAGGGATATATGCACAGATGATACTGAATCTCCCCAATTATTTGATTGTTATTACCTGTAGTTATGTATGCACAGAGGATATTGAATCTCCCCAATTATTGGAGTGTTATTACCTGGAGGGATGTATGCACAGAGGATATTGAATCTCCTCAATTATTGGAGCATTATTACCTGGAGGAATGTATGCACAGAGGATACTGAATCTCCACAATTATTGGAGTGTTAAGACCTGGAGGGATGTATGCACAGAAGACATTGAATCTCTTTGATTACTGGATCATTATTAACTGGAGGGATGTATGCACAGAGGATATTGAATCTCCTCAGTTATTGGAGAGTGATTACCTGGAGGGATGTATGCTCAGAGGATATTGATTCTCCCCAATTATTGTATCGTTATTACCTGGAGGGATGCATGCTCAGCCACCACAAAATTACAGAGACAGTGAGCTCTAATCATGGCTAGGAGGAAAAAACAGTCACAGTGGGGTAAGTTCAGTATATCTGCTTCCTTGTAGTGCAGCGGTAGACTGCTGGCAGTGTGTTGTTGCCTGGTGGCCAAAGTAAGTTACCACAGCCAGAAAAAAACTAACCTGTGTGTATGCTCATCTGCCCTGTAGTAATACTTAAATAAGGAGTTTACTTTTTTAAAAGCAGATAGTTTTAAAACAGATTCGGAGTGCGGATACATTGCAATAGAAGGAACACCTACAGTTTAGAAAGCTGTGCTCTTTAGTTTAGTTTTGGAGCTGTTTCAGGTAGGTAATTTAAGCAGATTTACACTCTTTCACAAGGTATTTTTCTGGATGAGTCTGTTGGACAGGGGATGACCACAGAGTGTTTAACACATCAGGAGTAGCTGCAAGACATAAGGAGGGACACATACAAAAGGTTAGACCAGGAAAGTAAGAAGACACATGAGAGACCAGACCTAGCAAAACCCTAGAAAAACAGAGATTTAAGTGAGGTATAATACAGACAAGAAATAACCAGTGTAGCAATAACAGTATTCCCAGATGACTAAGTCATGAAAGCAGAGCACTAAAAGTAAATTCAGTAGGTTGTACAGAAATAGCAAATATTAGCAAACACATTTAAGCCCTGTAATCAGAACAGAAAACAATCCTAAAAAGAAACTAATGGAGCACTAGGAATAAATGCAATAGCTTGTAAAGATAAAGCAACTTTTAACAAGCAGTTAACTGAGCCCAATAAGCAGAGCAGAAGACAATTCTGCTTAAACTGTAATGTAGTACTAGAAGTAAAATGCAGTAGCTTATACAGATAAAGCAACTTTAGAAAGCACAGTTAACTCTGCACTGACAGATAGTGCTTAGTAGTACTGTAAATAGCAATAAATAAAACAGCATGTCATAGGGTTGGGAGGGTGGCCTAATGGTTAAGGTGCTTGCCTTACAAACACAAGGTGCAGGGTTCGAGTCTCACAAGGGATAATTGGCTAGGCTTAAAATGGCTCGCAAGAGCAGTTAGCTTAGCGCTAACCTATAACCTATACACAGTACCTTCTAAAGCCAGAGAGCACACAGGCAGAGGAGAGTAGAAGATTCCATGTGTAATGCAGAGAAAGCTAGACAGATTTTAAAGATGGCACCACAGGAAGGAAGGCAAAGTTAAAGAGTCTAGAGGAGGGGTGGGGAAGAAAAGAAAGTGAAAGAAACTGGAGGAAGGGTTGGAACAGAGACTGGAGATGGATATCACAGTGGCCTAGCTGGTTAGAACCAGTAATGACAGGGTCAGGTCAGCAGTGTGAAACAGCATTGAAACAATTAGAAAGGAAGCAACTGTGAAAATCAGAGCTAAAGAAGGAATGAGAGCAAGACAGATATGGAAATGTTGCAGATATAAGTTTAAAAACAGGAGACAAAGGGAACAGAAGATGTACTAGGGGTTAAACAACACTTTAGAGTGTGGCTGGCAGCATTAAACCTACATATACTGGAACTATTAAGAGTTAAAACATTAAACTAAAAGCTATTGGTACTATTAGGTAAAAGAGACGCTGCTAGACAGAGGTACAGTAAACAAACCTTAAAAGGGCTACCTTCTGTGACCTACTATACAGAGGCACAGTCAGCTAATCTAAAAGGGTGGCGAAAGCCAAACATACTCTGGCTAGGCTTATAAATGCCCTAGGGCAGATAGCCTAGTTTCAACCTATGAACCTATAAGAGCAAGGAATGTGGTAGACTGCAGGCAGTGTGTTGCCGCCGGGTGGCCAAAGTAAGTTACTACAGCCAGAATAAAAACTAACCTATGTGCACGCTCATCTGCCCTGTAATAATACTTTAAATAAGGAGCAGTTTACTTTTTTAAAATAAGATACTTTTAAAAACAGATTTGGAGTGTGGATAAATTGCAATAGAAGGAACACCTACAGTTTAGAAAGCTATGATCTTTAGTTTGGTTTTGGAGCTGCTTCAGTCAGGCAATTGAAGCAGATTTACACTCTTTCACAAGGTATTTTGCTGGGCAAGTGTGTTGAGCAGGGGATGACCACAGAGTGTTTAACTCATCAGGAGAAGCTTCTAAGGCCAGAGAGTACACAGGCAGGGGAGAGTAGAAGCTTCCATGTCCATATATATATATATATATATATATATATATTATATATATATATATATATATATATATATATATATATATATATATATATATATATATATATATATATATATATATATATATATATATATATATATATATATATATATATATATATATATATATATATATATATATATATATATATATATATATATATATATATATATATATATATATATATATATATATATATATATATACACATATATGCATATACATATATATGTATATGTATAGATATATATAAATATATATATATATATATATATATGTACAGATAGATCTATATATGAATATATATATATATATATATATATATATATATATATATATATATACACAGATAGATCTATATATGAATATATATATATGTATATATATATATATATATATATATATATATATGAAGCAATATACAGATGCATATAAATAATGCACATATATAAATATATCTACATATGTGTATATATATATATATATATATATATATATATATATATATATATATATATATATATATATATCTGGGTCTAGGATACATGGCTGAAAATCCATTTGGCCGAAAATTTCTGACATAGGGTCCAAATCACCAAAAATCCATTTGGCCGAAAACCCATTTGGCCAAAAACACTAATGACAATGTATATGCCCTGTTCCCCAATGTAGTGCGATCTCGGAGTGAGAATAATGAAGTAGGGGGTTGTGGGGGGAGAAGCCCCCCACCTACTTAAGTTTAGAACTACTTTCTGATAGTATGAACAGCAACTAGACAATATTAAATAATGGCAGACATTACTAAACTGAACTGGGTGGGGGGCTACGCCCCCCACACCCCTCCTACTTTTCTATTCTCACTCTGAGATTGCACTACAGTGCGGAACAGGGCATATACACTGTCATTAGTGTTTTTGGCCAAATGATAGATTTTCAGCGATTTGGACCCTATGTAACAAATGTTCGGCCAAATGGATTTTCGGCCATATATCCTAGACACACACACACACACACACACACACACACACACACACACACATATATATATATATACATATATATATATATATATATATATATATATATATATATATATATATATATATATATATATATATACACACACACACATATATATATATATATATATATATATATATATATATATATATATATATATACATACATATATATATATATATATATATATATATATATATATATATATATATATATATATATATATATATATATATATATATCCATATTCTTATGTGTATACATGAGTGTTGTCCCCTCCTACTTTTCTATTCTCACTCTGAGATTGCACTACAGTGCAGAACAGGGCATATACACTGTCATTAGTGTTTTTGGCCAAATTATAGATTTTCAGCGATTTGGACCCTATGTAACAAATGTTCGGCCAAATGGATTTTCGGCCATATATCCTAGACACACACACACACACACACACACACACACATATATATATATATATATATATATATATATATATATATATCCATATTCTTATGTGTATACATGAGTGTTGTCCTTTCCAGATGTATCCCACCATATTTATCTGATGTGTGTTTATATAGATATAACAACATACTGATTCAACACTATTTTCGCTAAGTACTACATGATTGTAGAAGTCAAAGCAGTTGTTTACTACTATTCAGTATGTGTACTGACAGATATATTAAAAAAAACAACAAACTTATTCACAGCTGTGATGGCTTAGTGGTTAACTGCTGTGACTTTAGTGTACAGGGTCCTTGGTTCAAGACCTTCAATGGCTGTTTATTTTGTTTCTAGGCAGAACATGGACTGTTGGATACAGAGTGGTTAAGGCAGTTTTGAGCAGATTTAAGCGGGTTTGCTCAGTTTTGCCTGACGGTAAGCGCTGCTAATGTACAGTTAAAAAAATAAGCACTTCCACTGAGTAGGCTTCACTTAACAGTGCGCAAATGTGCTTAGCATTTACATTTAAGCAATGCATCCACCTCCAAAGCATAGCTCAGCCCTGTTAACCAATGCTCTCATTCCAGTCTGATAAAATAGCAGGTTAATGACTTATTTAATAAGTGTATTTAATTCCATGAACATAACATGCGTCTATGTGCTGTCATTACAGTAGCAAGCGGTGTGAGTCTACTGTCTGGGACACCTGACTATATATGGCTTGTACAACAATCTTTCCATTTGAATGTTTTTTATACATAGGTGGTATCCCAGGTTATATGCAGTCACACTGGCATGTAGTGTATCATTACATTATTACTGTTGACAGTGCTTTCCCAAGTAATATTAGATTGCAGATTGTAGTACTGGAACCAAATACCCCAGCATGCAAAGATGGACTCTGAGTCCTGACTATCATGTTCTCGGTGTATGAGCTGTGTGTCATTAAGTATTTGCAACTGGATATTGATCTGACATGTGGATATTAACTGTAGACTACTGTGTGTATAGGACATGTCATTGAGGGCTGCTGTCATGTAGTAATGGCATACCTATCAGGATATTGATCTGACATGTGGATATTAACTGTAGACTACTGTGTGTATAGGACATGTCATTGAGGGCTGCTGTCATGTAGTAATGGCATACCTATCAGTGTCAGATGTCTATCTGTCAAAACATAATGCATAACCAGTTGGCTAGTTGATGTCTGTCTGTCCTCTGTACAGATATTCAGATGCCAGGTATCCATCTTGGCTGCTTACAGGCAATCTGTGCTTGACTGACAGTGACATGTCTGCCCAGCTGTGTTATAAATGCCATAGCTAGGACTGAGGAAAAAGAAGCTGAATGGATCATTATGTTAAGGGCTAGTTCAGGGCATGGACTGAATGATTCTTTTCCTATAAGACCAATATTAAAAAAGAGACCATTGAATAGGTGAATGTTGAATTTTTTAGAACCTTATGTATGCTTTTAATATATATTTTTTTGTGTGTATTTTTTATATTATACAAGTCCTAGAGTTTGCAAGAATGGATCAAGAAAGTAACACTTAGAATGTGTATATATGCCTTTAAAAATGGTTAATCAGAGTCATGTGACTGATTTTAAGTGCTATATAAGGGGTGTGTATTTTAATGGTTGTTATACACCTGAAGAAGCTGTTTGTGAAAGCGCTTGTGTACCAATAAAATTGTGTTTCAGCCGAGTGGAATCCAGATCTTTGTTCTGTGGTTGGAGAAATTTGAGTATACACTTTATCAAGCTGAAGTTGCTGTTTTGGAGTATATTTTTTACTAAGCTGAAGCTGCTGTTCTGAAGCCTCACCTTTGCAGTTCATTGACTTTGTGTTTGCTTTGTGGATGTTATGTAATATATGTTGCATACATGTCAATTGGAGCACTTCACTGGCTCACTGCAAGAAGCAACCAGATGACTGGATGTTGCATTTAACTCTCACCCTGGGTATCTCTTACATGGCATCAGTTGCTATATGGCCTGCTGACAAATGGCAGGTGGCATGATACCACTGTACCCACATCCCCTACTCTTCTCATCTCTCCATGGAGAATATCCTGGTACACACCTAGGAACACCTGCACCTATTGACCCCAGTACTGACAAATGTGTCAGTGTGCATTACTGAGAATAACAGTCTCTGTGTGTTTGTAAACCTGTAGTTGATAATACCCTGAGGGCCTTCTCACCCACTACACCCCCCATTGCCATAGTTAGAAATGGCTGCTGCTGTAATGGACATTACATGTACCTTGTTACACTCTTCACCCTATGGGCTACCTGGAGCTTGCAGTACCAGCACAACACTGTTGTACAAATGGGTAGATAGGCATGGGTTACCCTCTGAGTCCTGGCAAGTGTGTGTATGTGTGCAAGTGTGTATATTTGTAGTATACAGCATTCTGAGGCCACATTCTCCTAATAAACTACACCTTGCCATACAGTATAATGGATAGTGATATTGCTGACCATAGGAGAGCCATGACAAACCATCACCCTACTATCCCTGTGGCATGTGCAATAGCTGCATATTCCTGTAGTACCACTCTTGAGAGAGACAAGGGCTTGAATTGCAGTCCTGGTCAATGTGTGATTGTGGGTATGTCAGAGTATTATCATAGTTTTCAGTGAGTAAAATATCCAATGTGGGGTGTGAGTGCTAGATATACTGTCTTTACACCATGGTACCCCCAGTACATATCCCATGGTCCACTGTATGGGGACCACTGTCACCATTAATCATACAGGTAACTGATTATACTATCCACCCTAATGATGCATGTGCTGTGTGCAAATTATCTGTAACAGAATGGACTTACTGACAAGGTAGTTAGCACTGATAAACCCAGGTCTCTTAGGTGTGTCTATGACTGTTATGTTTTTGTCAATGTGTATACGACAGTATGTCATACTTTGTATTGTTCATAAACAACCAGTACATCCTCCATTACCATACTGTAAAAGGCCTGGTGATGTTCCTCACTTAACAAATAACCTGGGGCACAGCTCATCACAAAAGTTGTGTGGTGTGTGCAATTTAGGCAACACACATTAGTAGCAATAGCACCTAGGTAGGAGTTCTACTCTCAGTGTTGCCAAGTAAGAGTGTGTGTGTATGTGAAGGGATCTACTTCAGTTTGCAGAAAATACATGTCCCAGGAGGTCATCTGTCCAAGAACTGACTGGAAATTCTAACATTTAAAAGGTATCATCTTGTGGAAATGTATTCCATCAAAACTAGTAGTAGATGTGTAAATGCCCTCTTCCCCACTGTATAGCTGCACAGCAATACTGGGGTTGGTATATATAGTTGGGTGTGGATCTTGGAGCCACAGTCACCATCATTGGGGTTATTGCTGTGTGTATCCCCCTGCTTAGTTGGCTGTATTACTGTACAGTTCATGTTAACAATTTAAGTAATTGTCAATCACACTCTCTGCAGTTCTACACCACCCTACACCCTCTAAAGGGTAGGGCTGTGCCACCCACACCAGCACACCTATGTTAACCAAGTCGAGGATTGCACTACATTGGGTAAGGGGGCATATACCCTGCCAGTACCATCATCAATGATATTAAACTAGCAGACTGATTATTTCCTGATGTGATGTTGTGCCTATTCCATCTTGGTTTAATTACATAGGCTAAAATGGGCTCCCTGCAAAAGTACATACATCCACATGTACAGTATTCTCTGTGTATTGCATCAACACCAAATGCTCTGTGCATGCATGTTATGCACTAACATGTGGTGTGTAACACTCAGTACACTTACCATTGTCCACTGCAGAAGGGCTGCTGACATCAGCCACCATGCACTCACTTGTATACACCCTCAGACCTATCAGCCATGTGGCACTGCAGTGATTGTTATGCAGACCTGTGACTTGTGTTCAGCTGTACAAAGGATATGGCACAGTCAAGGTGTCACCACAGTGCCATACCCCTTGTAGGAAACAACAACAGACCAACATCCTGCTGACACATAGACACCTATAATACAAACGGAATACATTATGGAGTCCACAATCAGTCAGTCTTAATAACAGCTATAATGCATCATGGATGGACAGCTACACATCCTGACATGTAAGCATTAAACTTTAATGCTGAAAACATGTTGCACAGCATTACATTGGTACACCTTAGCCCATTCACCTTGTGCATCAGAACAATATTAGCATGTCGCTGCATTGATGTTACTGATGACAGGGATGTGGCACAGGTATCCCCATATGCACAGGGTGTGTTGTAGGTTTGCCAGAAACCTAGGCTGAGCCATTTGGTTGATATCATGTGTGTGTGTTAGGAGGTTTCATTATTAATTGGGCTGTGCAGATGTGGTGTGTGTAGGTATGGGGTTGCCCTAGCTGTGTTGGTGATGTGTGTGTGTATGCATGCACACAGTTCTGCCATGTGGCTACCCTATACAGGGGTTTGTTGGACAGCTACAGACCATACATGGCAGGGTGTGCAGTTCACTGTCTCTGGCCACGGACATGAGAACTCTGCCTGCCAGGAGTTTCATGGGCACTACCACATACAAGGCCAGATATGGTACTCTCCCCTGAAGATGACAAATGTCTGCTGGATCCAGGTCCCTCTTGGGACCTGCCAGGGCCACATGCATGTGGCCTGCTATGTTGTGGTAAGGACAACACCCCCACTGCAGTGCTGGTGCTGGTACTGCCACTTTCAGAGTGGCTCTGACTTGTTGCACATCCACGTCGACCTCTACCTGTTGGTGTTGCTGACCTATGTCCATGTGGCTGTCACACTACTCCCACTATATGCTCAAGCACAGACTTTACACAGTTGAGGATTCACACCATCTCACCCAACCGTCTATTCAGAACCTCTGCAAAATAACGGTGGGCACCTGCAAGATCACGGATGCTGTCAATAATAGCAGAATGAGTAGCCCTCTGAAGCATTAGACCCTGTCTGGTATAACATTCCATACATGCCTGCACCTCCATGATGGCCTGAAACATGCGTCTGGTGACACCTGTTGTGGCATTTCTGCTAGGGGCATGATGACCAGCAGCCATACTAAGAGCACCCCTGTACATCTGCCTTTGTGGTACCTCGCCGGTCACCCGGCTATGGCTGCTGTGTCCAGACACACTTGCCATAGTCACCACACTGTTCTATCCCATGCCACTACCCACCAACTCTCCCTCATCTATAGCCACTGTTGATGAGGTATGTATAAGCTATGTGACTGTGTGTGGGGATGGGGTGGATAACAGTGGGATGTCAACCAATGGCACAGCTTCAGCCCCTGACAACCCTGCCTGTGCCTCATCATAACTATCATCATTGTCAGAGTCTGTATGGACACTAACATCAGTTTGCCTGCAGGAGGGACCCTGACCCACCTCGCCACCTATGAGGGTAAAACAAGAAACACATTTTAAAACCTGTATGACATTGCTTAAGTGTATGCACGCGCAGACACACACACACACACACACACACACACACACACACACACACACACACACACACACACACACACACACACACACACACACACACACACACACACACACACACACACACACACACACACACACTTACAGGTGAGGTTGCACAAAGATATTACACACAGCCCTCTCAATACCCAACTGTCAACATGCATGACATATGACTTTCAACAGCATGCACTGCAGCTATAGTCAATCCCTGTTGCCAACATTATACATCTCTGTGATGCATGAGTTATGTTAGTAGGTGATGCCCCTTCCCCTGGAATACACTGCACCTATGTACACAGTATTGCTGTGCACCTGTTCAGCACCCTGGCATATACTGTGTACCATACCTCACAGGTGTACATGCCATTACTGAATGTGTACATGTGTGTCAGTTATATTTACTCTGCTGCTCACAGCTCCTATGTGTTTGTCCAACACATACCTGGGGTGATATGAGGACAGATGTCAATAGTGAATGCCTGATGTCTGATTTGCAGATCTTATCATCAGTGGTACATTTATGAGCAATAAAATACAATTACACTGACAACCTTCAAAGCTTAATGTGGCTATGAGGAGTGTACACATCCTTATTGACATAGTACCCTCTTCCCTGATATGCCATGGGGCCACAATACTGCATATGTTAACATTACACAAACCTGATATGTGACATATGACCTGTGCAGTCAAATTCAGTATCAAACAAATGTGTTAGCTGTGCAGATGCTGATTGAGATGCATACAATATGTGGGTGCATAAGTGTGCACACCCTTAACATGATGGCTTGTTGTATCAATTGTTAAGTGTACTGCAACAGTCACTATTCTTGGAAGGAGTATATTAGCATGGCGCCATCTGCACTATATTTGGTCACTCTGCCCTAGAAATGTCCCCAACTCTGCCAGATTGCATGGTCAACTCTTGTGCATAGCCTGTGGAGGTCACATAGTGCCTTCACTATTGCTGTGGAGTCAGGGTTATGTCTGCCACAATTCATGACCTTGACTGTGTGCAGATACAGCCATTCTTAGTGAGCTTTGGATGCCTCCTTCCGTTCACTGTTGTGTTTAAGGCTGACACCCCTCACCATCCTCAGCCTTTTTGCATATGCATGACAACTATGGGCCACACATAAGTGTCATTTTGCAGTGTCCCAAATTCAGAACACCATGTGTATCAGCCTAGTCCCTGCTAATGAACGGCAAGCATACAGGTGTACACTGGCACCAGCAAGGTAAAGATGGGGATGGTGGGCCTGAGGAGGGGTGAGGTGTTGCTTGTGCAGCACATGTATCTTTATTAATATTGCCTGTATGTTTCAAACTTGGTCTTGGTACACCATTACACATTGCAGCACAAGCCTTTGGGGGACTTTTGATGTTATGCATATGCTACCTGGAGAGAACCCTGGATGATGTTTACTCTAGAACAACTTTCACATCTGGTTACCCTAACCCATAGGCCACACTTATGCAGAGTCCAGGCAATTGCTGACACAGGTACTGCACAGCCAGTACTTGCTAGACATTCCTGCAACTCCCTCAGTGTTGTGACATGTTTCTAGGCAGCCTCCATGACCAGTTTGCAACATATGCCATCATCTGTCTTGGATGGCCATGTGTTTATTTTCTACGTTAATGTTGTCCCATACTTACTCATCACATACATGACTGTCTGCACTGTTTGCCATGGTATATGCAATGTTGAGGTAAGGCTACATCTCCCACTCCTGTGTGCTACTTGTTGGATATGGGATCCAGTCCATGGTTTGTAAGATCTGTGCAAGCCATGGCTGCCTCTGTTGTAGGTGAGTAGACAAATGTCATGGAAATATATCTTGGACAGCAGACCATTTCTTGGTGTGACATTGGGGACCTATACTTGTAGGAAGGTGCATACTCATGAAGAGTGAATGCTGTCAATACCTCAATAGCTGCTTCCACAATATGTTATTTGAAGTGTGAGCACACATATGCTTCCAGTGTTTGTTAGAGTATGTATTCCCCATATTTGCTGTCCTAACATAGGATTCCATATTACACATTCACTGCTCATGTTAGGATCACATTACAATTTGTAAGGGTTGTGGAATGTGGTATTGTGATATGCCGTTGTGTAGATCTATAACAGTTGCCATTGTAATAGTGGTATATACACTGTTGTAGCCACTGTATAAGGGTAATGTTTCAGACATGTTCCTACTGTAGCCCATTTGTACCACCATTAAGCTCATCTCTGTGCACACATCTTGCAATGACAGGTTGTTAGTTATATTGCAGGACTCTTACATACCCTTCAGATATGCCACCATGGTGACCACTGTGATGCAGTGCAGTTAACAGTAACAATAAGTGAACATGTACAGCATTCATTATGGGTAGATGTGTTAAATGTGTGCATGGCAAATACCATGACCATAACATGGCCGGTGTATTGGCAAACCTGAGGGACCTACATAGTTGTGTGAGAGGTTTGATGTCAGTAGCCACACCTGTGGCATTGGTACACGGTGGGAGCAGCATTTCAGTACAACAGTACAAACCCACAATACTAGAGATTATGCACATATGTTCATTACTACACTGCAGCAACAGACTACATATATATATATATATATATATATATATATATATATATATATATATATATTTTTTTTTTTTTTATCTCACATATGCATGATGAAACTTTACAGATGCAGGCAGATAAGCAACAGTGGTCCACTGATGTGCCCTGTGGCCTTGCCTGCATGCTCCTCATCCATTGTGTCAGTAGCACCCACCTCCATAATGCTATCACCTGGTTCTTGGCTTTGCTGGTGGGCAGGTGCCCTGAGGCTGGCAAGGAGCTCCTCAGCATGTATCGGGGGGGCTGGATGGCATGACCCCCCACCTGTGGCTAGTTGGTCCCTCCTAACTGCAGCAGCACGCTGACGGGCGTGGTGGAAGAGGTCAATGCAGCTATGTTGGACCTGCTCATAACTGCAGTTATGCAGGCTGACATTGTTTACCCTGTGGACAAGCTCGTTCCACAGGGCAGTCCTCTCCTGCAGATCATGATCTGTACGGCTAAAGAAGGTTTGGGTCTACTGCAACAGGTAGTAAATAATTACATCATTTTCCTGGGAGGAATACACTGGCAGCCACTCTCTAGACATGGTACTTGAAAGACATAAAGAGGAAAAAAAGGTCTGAGGACCTCATACTGCAAGGATATAATAGTTGTTAATTTACATCTCTGCCCCCCCACCATATCTGTAACAATAATCTGAACACACAACTCATTGGGTATGTTTACAGCAAACCTACTATTGGGACATATATTGTATTGTACGATAAATATTCAAATGTGTTTCTAAACATGTTCCATGTTGAAACATTATCATTGGTGGCCTGTTGCTAACAATGTCACCTGCATGCCATTGTAAGTGACACTATGGTCCCATATATGCATGTGTTCTGTTTGCTATGCGACTGCTCCAAATCTGGTGTTTTGTGTTAATGGGGATATCTATGCATGCTGTTAGAAGTAATCCTGGATTGTGTTGTATATTACTACCCACATATGTTCTAAAACTGTGACACAATAGCATGTTAGGGAAGGCTGTTCCCAGCAAAACCACCTCTCCCATCTCATCTGGCTATATTACCAGGCCACAGCACATCTGGGACCCATCCCAGGACCTCATCATCTGCTGGCCCTGCACTACCTTCCGGTGATAGAAGAAATTAGGAATGAAGTTGGTTATAAACGTAAAACAGGCTATTTTAGTCCCATTTTGACTTCACAACAAGTTAGTAATCATATTAACCAACTAATTGGAAACGGGGCAACAAGGGGTGATCCTAGCCATGCAAACAATCAGCTTAGGTTTTTATGTACTTTTTCAATGGATCACCAGTTTATAAGGGGCATTTTAAGTAAAAATTGGACATTGCTTTCCAGGGACAAACAAGTTCAGAAAATTTGCAGTGGCTCACCACCTATAACATTTAGACGAGGGGTTAATTTGAAAACATTGTTGGAGAGTGGGCAATCTAAAATGGTGAGATTCATTAAAGGAATGAGTAAATGTGGCAGCTGTGCACAATGCAAACACATAAAAGAAGGTAACATAGCTTTGATCAATAAAAGTTCATACAGAATTATGGGTAAATATAATTGTGATACGAAAGCTGTGGTATATGTGGCAACGTGCACAGCTTGCCACGCATTTTATATAGGGAAAACAGAGCGTAAATTGAAGCAACGTGTTTATGAACACTATTACGCTATTTCCAAAGGCGATATTAATAATGCGCTTGCATGCCACATTGTGGAATTTCCCAACCATGAATTTGAATTTATGGTGTTACAAAAAATAGATATTGCCCCTTATGTGGGACCATGGCAAATTCAACTGGACATACAAGAACTATGTTGGCAGATAAGGACAGGAGCCACGTTTGCCCCAGGGCTTAACGAAAATATGTCCATTACTTGTGTATTAAAAAAGCTAGCCCATAAAAGATAGGGAAGCTAGTTATTAATTGATTTTTAAAGTGCCTTGTAAGGATTTTCATATTTTGACAACTTGTTTTAATATAATGTTATGTACTTGATAGCATCTTCGGGTATATAAGCCCTAATGTAAAGTATTAGAAAAAGCATTAGAAATGGATGTTCTGTCTTTTGTGCTTTCTCTGTTGCTGCCATCAATTTGTCTATTTGTCCATATTGGCCGTCTTTAT
>NC_056733.1:991780515-991840515 GCF_019279795.1 Protopterus annectens
ATATATATACATATATATATATATATATATATATATATATATATATATATATATATATATATATATATATATATATATATATATATATATATATATATATATACATATATATATTTATATATATATATATATATATATATATATATATATCTATATATATATTTACACATACATACATACATACATCTACATATATAAATACATTTCCTCTACTGTTGAATGATTGTGCAGCATGATATGTTTGTGAAAACATCAAATTTATTTACATCTCAAATAGCTTAGTGGTAAACCACTTTGGCTATAACGTGCAAGGTCCTGGGTTTGAGACTTGCAAGGGCTGATTACTTTGTTGCTGGGCAGAACAGGGGCTGTTGGAGACAGAGTGATTAAGGCACTTTAAAACAGTTGTAAGCTGGTTTGCACAGAGCTAAGCAATGCTTAAGTGAGCTCAGCTTCGCGTACTCCCTCTTACAGCCGCTTAAACCCACACTAATTTTAAATAAAGAAAAGAAAAAAGGGAGATAGGAAAGTGGTGAAATTGCGGCAAGCAGGGGGACAAACAGGAGGTGAAACAGGTAGGGATGTGCAGGATGGGTGTAGGAAAGGACCATAGCTCTGCATTTCTTTGACAACAACATGCAAATCCACATAGCAATGCTTACACCAGGTAAGCACAGCTGAAAGCCAGTAAGCAGTGCTTACACTAGCAAATCATTGCTTAAATCTATTTATTTTTCATTAAATTTATAAAGTAAGTTTTGCAGTTACATTTTACATATTCCCACCCCTTTCTGAGAGAAGGGGCATGTTAAATGTGCAGGCACTGCTGACACATGCCCCCTGCACTCGTTCCTGGCTCATGTCCATTTACATTAAATAGCAGCACGCCTTCATGCATATGCAAGGTGAGCTGCTATTCTAAATTGACATGGAGCACTCGGTGCAAGAATAGTCTTATTCTTGCACAGAGTTTTATGAATCCTGGGGTTTGTCTAATTAATAATGCATTCTGTGCCTTTCGTTAGATTAATAATATGTTTTGTGATACTCGTTTGATTAATAATGCCTTTTGTGCCTTATGAATGCTTCGTATGGTTTCCTATGCAAAATAAACCATTTGTGCAAGTTTCAGTTACCTTAAGTTTGTTTCTGGCTGTTATTAATTGTCTGAGCACTGTATCACTCAAACTGTTCAACATACTTCACCGTCAACTCTGCAACTCATGGTTTGAAGAAGTTGCACTCTTAATCCCGGTTCTGATGCCATGTCGCTCATCCTGTCAGGATAAAACAGATGAACAGTTGTGAGTTCAGTTCAAACAGCTTTATCACACACAAACACATCAGGATTGAGGCTTAGTAACTTAAACTTAAATAAACTTATAAAGAGACTGACTACTACACTCCTACAACACTTGGAAATGCTTCTTAAAGTTAGAAAACACACGGTGTTCTACATCCTGCACTAAATGACAGTATTCATTGACTTGCAATTACACAGAAATGATGCTTTGATATGCAATTATCCAGAACTAATTCTTTGACATGCAATCAGGATTGAGGCTTAGTAACTTAAACTTAAATAAACTTATAAACAGACTGACTATCACACTCATGCATGTTAACACTCTGGCTGTTCTGTCAAAATGGCATGTCTGCCTGCATGTGCTCACTATTTATATCCACGTGCCCTCAGTTGGAAATGCTTCTTAAAGTTACAACACACACTCTGTTCTACACATACATACAGCAATACATACATACAGAAAGTATTTGTAGGAGATTTGAGGGAGAACAAGATCTGAGACAATAACACTAGTTGTACATATAAAATAATATGATTAAAATGTGTACAACAGATATTTGTTAAACAAGTAAGTGCAGTTTTAATGGTAGCATTTGAATTATTATTCTGTAATTGTGGAGTCTAATTCTATAATCCCAGGGTACCTCCTAAATAGCCTGAAATATGATCTATCAGGGCCACTGCAGTATAATTATTTAATGATAGCCTCTGAACAGACTTCGGGCCATGCAAATGGAAGACTGTAATGGTCATCCTTCTGCACAAGGGCAGACTATCAACAGTTCCTGGAAAGTACAGGCCAGTTAGTCTAACTAGTCTTATATGCAAAGCCACAGAAAGAATTATCACAGAAATGATTAACAATGACATAGGAAACCTTCAGACACTAGACCTTACCCAGTTTGGTTTCACCATAGACAGATTTTGAGTAATGAACCTTGTGGACTTCTTTGAGAAGGTCACCAAGGCAATGAATGAGGACAAAATGGTGCATGCTGCCTACTTTGACTAAGGCATTTGATACAATGCTCCACTTGGGCATTGTAAACAAACTCATGGAATTAGGCATAAACCCCTATGGAACCCAATGGATAGCCAGCTGGCACACAGATAAGACCCAGGAGGTTAGGAGTGGTGAGACTAGATCAACAAAGAGACTAGTCACTAGTGGAGTCCCCTAGGGTTCTGTGCTGGGTCCACTCCTCTTTTGGCATCTGTTTCTTGGAAGTCTCTGGTTTACCATGTTTGCAGATGATTGCAAGCTGGGACCAGTCATAGAAACCACCCAAGATTCTAACATTTTACAGAAATATCTAACACAGATAAATGGCTGGTGTCAATGCTACAGTTTAAACCTCATTGCCAAGAAATACATAATAGTACCTTTTGGGAAGTTTGCTAACCCAGGAAACTCTTTCTTCAATAAAACACCCCTAAACATTGACATAGCAGTCAGGGATTTAAGAACTCATGAAGATAGTCACCTGCTTTCCAATCAACCTGTGTCTAAGGTAGTAAGAAAATCATTCTATGTCACTCAACTTATAAGTAAGGGCATTGCATCTAGGTCCAGAGATGTCATTGTGATACTATACTCAGCCCTCATTATACTCATCTCTGAGTATAATGCTCCCTTTGGCATGCATCTGACCAAGGAGATGCGACAACTGGAACATCCACAGAAATTCCTCTCAAAAAAGAATACAGGCCTTAAAAACAATGCCTTATGCAGACTGCCTCATGCTCCTATCCCTATACTATGTTTCCTACAGAATGCTGAGATATCATTTATGCCTGGCATCCAAGGCATCCATGGAGCCCACCCTGATGGATCTTTTGCATATCTATAAAACAAACTGCATTACAGCTACTAGTGCCAAGGACTTAAATGTTGCTTTCCTTTCAATAGGATATGTTGGAGGGACAGGTAACTATCTCAGAAAATTCCTATTCCCTGAAATAGGCTTCCCATCCATGTGAAGCAGAGCCCTTCCCTAACCCTTTTCAAGTGTAACCTGAACCAGTGGATGGGAAATCAGAAATTCACCCCTGATCTGACATCTATTTCTCTGATGACCAGAGGCAGCAGTTAGTTATATCATGCCCTAACTAAGATTTATTTATTTATTTACATTTGTTTACCGGGTAGTGTCTGACTGGGCTAGTAGCCCATTTTCCGTGGAGACCTGGGGATAAAAGCTCCAAAAACAAAGACAGATAATAAATATAGAATTACATAGATGTACATGAAACAAATGCACTACATAAGTGCAAGTTAGCAAAAAAACAGTTAAACCTAGTTAAAAATAATTACATCTTAGTAAATAATTGAAATGTATACCACTGAAATCTTGATAACTGGGAGAAAATTGAGACAGAAACAGTGAGCATGCCTAATGAAGAGATTTGTGCACATGTAGAGCTAATGAAGTGATTAACAATGAGAATTCTGAAGTACTGAAAGTAATTGAAATCTTAACAGTGAGGAGATGCTCCACAATAATATTGAAGAATAGAGACAATCAGGTATAAAGAAGCAGCTAGGTGTAGCTGAGGAAATAGTAGGGGAGAAGAGTTATTCAGGGGCATTACAATGACACAACCACTTGCTTTTAACATATTCTTTTGTTTTTGTTTTAAAAGAAGAACAGCAGGGGGTGTTTTGTAAGCTTAGGGGCAGGGCATTCCAAGATGTAGTTATTTTGTATGAGTAGAGGGAGTCACCGTGGTTGTTATGTGATTGTGTTATTTTGAGCAGTGGTCTATCAAAAGATCTAAGGAATCTGCTGTTTACCTGTAGTTGGACTAGGGTAAAATTGTGGGGCAGCTATTTGGGTGGTATATGATTTTATGGGTGAAGGTAAGTTAGTTTAGTGTTAACAGGTTGGGGAGTTCTAGCCAATTTAGTTGGAGATGAGCAGAACAATTGTGGGCTTTATGCGGTTGACTAGTGGCAAACTTTGCAATTTTGTTATAGCAAATTCCTAGATTATGTAGATCAGTCTTGAATAAGTTGGTAAAGATGTCAGAGCAATAGAGAAGCATAGAGAGAAGCTGAGATCTAGCTGTGGCTAGCCTGGCTTGGGGTATAAGGTAAGGTTTGGCTCTGTAGATACCACTGAGTTTTGAGTAGACTTTTTTAATAGTAAGTGAGATATGAATATTGAATTTGAGATGGCCATCTATTGTAATACCTAGGAGTTTGGATTGGTTTGTAGGTTCAATTTTGGTACCATTTGCAGAATGAATAGAGAGGAGGGTAGGTAGCTCAGCTTGGAAAAATTATTAATTTGGTCTTATTAGGATTGAGGATGATTTGGTGGTTTAATAGGAAAGTTTCAATTTCCAAGAATGCTTTTTGCATTGTTTCTTGCAGTTGTTGTTATGGGGAAGGGGCGGAGCAGATAAGAGATGTATCATCTGCTCATTGTGTGATTGAGGCAAGTTGGGGTGTTATATTAAGGTTATTAGTAAATATGATAAAGAGAAGAGGGCCAAGTATTGAACCTTGCGGTACACTGGTGGATATTGTGAGTAGTGGGGAGAGATTGTTCTCCCATTTAGTAGCCTGTCGATGGTTTGATAGATAACTGTGTAACCATGTCAGGGATGCTCGACAGAGGTTGAGTGCAGCAAGTATGGTAGTAGCTGATTGTAAATGGTGTCAAAGGCTTTTGGCATGTCCAGGAAAATTGTAGAGACTAGTTGTCCTTTGTTTATAAGGTGATGAATAGTGTTGGTGAAGGATAACAAGGCTGTGTTTGTGCTATACTGGGGTCTAAAACCCTGCTGGGTATTGGATAGGAGTTTATTTGCGGTAAGGTGGTTGAAGAATTGTAGGATTTTGGCTATGGGTGGGAGAATATCTATGGAGCGGTAGTTTGAGATTTCTCTAAATGGGCCACCCTTGTGGAGGGAGATGATGTCATCTTGCCCTTACTTTTATTTGTTTATTTTTTCATTCATTCATTTATTTATTTATTGTCATCACTATAGGTGTTGTAGTTTTACAGTCAGAAGCAACTTCTCATTCCCTGAATTTAGATTTCAACTTCATAGAATGGAAACATTAATGCTGTGCACCTAAATGAGCAGGAGACAACTATCTCTGGAAGGGACTCAGAAAGAACAGAATCATTTTTTTATGTATTTATGAAAAATGCTTTGAAATAAACAGCTTTTTATGTGGGATCTAGAGATCATCTGGCAGAAATCTGAGACATTAAACCAAGGCCTCATCTGCCTAAGTTGGTGGTAGCTCAGGTGGATGTAAAAGATTCCATGGCATCTATCAAAAACAGAAGGGGTTTCCTAATGTCCTGGCCAAATTTCCCCTAGATGTTTAAATACCACCTCAGTTCTTCCGTGAAAAAAGGCTGCTATTCTGGTGGGACTAACTCGATCCACAAAGAATAAACAAAAACATAAATAAATAAATATGAGCACAGTACAATTGTTACAAAAAAACACACGTATGTAAAATGCATCTTGCATGACAGGACAAATACCTCTGTAATTAGGACTTTAATAAGGTTACATCAATGTAAAATGCATCTTGCATGACAGGACAAATACCTCTGTAATTAGGACTTTAATAAGGTTACATCAATATAAAATGCATCTTGCATGACAGGACAAATACCTCTGTAATTAGGACTTTAATAAGGTTATATCAATGTAAAATGCATCTTGCATGACAGGATAAATACCTCTGTAATTAGGACTTTAATAAGGTTATATCAATGTAAAATGCATCTTGCATGACAGGACAAATACCTCTGTAATTAGGACTTTAATAAGGTTATATCAATGTAAAATGCATCTTGCATGACAGGATAAATACCTCTGTAATTAGGACTTTAATAAGGTTATATCAATGTAAAATGCATCTTGCATGACAGGACAAATACCTCTGTAATTAGGACTTTAATAAGGTTATATCAATGTAAAATGCATCTTGCATGACTGGACAAATACCTCTGTAATTAGGACTTTAATAAGGTTATATCAATGTAAAATGCATCCTGCATGACAGGACAAATACCTCTGTAATTAGGACTTTAATAAGGTTATATCAATGTAAAATGCATCTTGCATGACAGGACAAATACCTCTGTAATTAGGACTTTAATAAGGTTATATCAATATAAAATGCATCTTGCATGACAGGACAAATACCTCTGTAATTAGGACTTTAATAAGGTTACATCAATATAAAATGCATCCTGCATGACAGGACAAATACCTCTGTAATTAGGACTTTAATAAGGTTATATCATTGCTTTTATCATTCTTACGATCTGCTACTTTTGCCGTAAGGAAACACCTTGTGACATGCATGAAACTGTTCACATTGATGTCCAAGTATGTTTTTGGAGGTAGTGATGCAACACCTCATGAGCCAAACAGACACTGGGTATACGTACAGCATGACCCTAGGCCTCAAACATATTAAGTGACTGGTGTATTTTGTTGCATCATCATCAGTTTCCTGCAACTTATCCACTTGATTGAAGTTTAATTTTTACTTATTAATATATTTACATCTTTTTCTCTTTTAGGGAGAAGAAAATCAATGTTCGTTATTGGAAAAAGGGACAATGTTAAACTTTTGCTGCACTGCGAATGATTATGAACTTTCTCATGGTATAGATGAATCTAACGTTTCATCATTTTTTAAATGATCACATCAACTGAGCTATAAGAAATGATCCCTGTAACAACTTTAATAAACAGCAGTATTCCTGAGTGAGAGTCAGTCTGTTCTATTGTGCACGTCCTCTTGTGTATCATGATTGGAAATACTAGATCAGCATCTGTCATATTCTTTGAAATCTTTTTTTGTGAATGGTTTGCCATATATGACAACAAGCTATGCTGTATTAATTTCATGAACAGATGTACATATTGCCCATGCAATAAAATGAAAATGAACCGTTCCATAAGCACTATGGGTAGACTGTGGAATACGGAACCCTGTCATGGGACATGCTTCAGTACCAAGGAGGGTTTGCTACACTGTACTATAGAACATACATTTTTATGATATTATGATATTAATTTGCATTTCAGCATTTGGAAAAGAGGACTCTAGATGCATATTATTATCTATCTCCTGTGTATACTGAGTCACTAGAAATTTAGCCCTTCACAAGAAATATCCTCTATTCTTAAATGTATTGAATGATTACAAGAAAGAGTAGTGCACTGAATTTCCATGTCATGGTGAATGCATGCTGCATGCCAAGGGATTATGAAAGTCACCTGTATTAAGTGAATGCCTGGCACTCACTTGTCAGGGCAATAAGTGCTGCCAGTGGTCATCACTAATCTCAGTAATAAAGGATTCTCCAACCCTGCTGCCAGGAGAGCCTGGTGGATAGTGGTGCCAGTGTCCATCGCACATCTCAGTAATAAAGGATTCTCCAACCCTGCTGCCAGGAGAGCCTGGCAGCGAGTGGTGCCAGTGGCCATCGCACATCTCAGTAATAAAGGATTCTCCAACCCTGCTGCCAGGAGAGCCTGGTGGATAGTGGTGCCAGTGTCCATCGCACATCTCAGTAATAAAGGATTCTCCAACCCTGCTGCCAGGAGAGCCTGGCAGCGAGTGGTGCCAGTGGCCATCGCACATCTCAGTAATAAAGGATTCTCCAACCCTGCTGCCAGGAGAGCCTGGCAGCGAGTGGTGCCAGTGGCCATCGCACATCTCAGTAATAAAGGATTCTCCAACCCTGCTGCCAGGAGAGCCTGGCAGCGAGTGGTGCCAGTGGCCATCGCACATTTCAGTAATAAAGGATTCTCCAACCCTGCTGCCAGGAGAGCCTGGAAGCAAGTGGTGCCAGTGGCCATCACACATCTCAGTAATAAAGGATTCTCCAACCCTGCTGCCAGGAGAGCCTGGCAGCGAGTGGTGCCAGTGGCCATCGCACATCTCAGTAATAAAGGATTCTCCAACCCTGCTGCCAGGAGAGCCTGGCAGCAAGTGGTGCCAGTGGCCATCGCACATCTCAGTAATAAAGGATTCTCCAGCCCTGCTGCCAGGAGAGCCTGGCAGCGAGTGGTGCCAGTGGCCATCGCACATCTCAGTAATAAAGGATTCTCCAGCCCTGCTGCCAGGAGAGCCTGGTGGCTTCCTCTTCTGGCAGGCTATCCTATTTTCCCTCTTTTTTTTTCTAGGTTCATAGTTGTTTACTCAGCTAACAACCACAGGGGTCTTTTTAAGCCTAGCCATGCATCCCAAATCTCTGACAAGTTCTGATAGCCTTCATAAGTGTAAGAAGGGGGTTTTGAGATGAACCCTTTACAGGTTACCTATGCCCATTAGAGACATAGGTGCCAAACCAGGAATGAATTTCTGTTTTCCCATATAATTGTTCAAGTTGCACTTGAATTGGGTTAGGGAGGAACTCTGCTTCATATGGATGGTGATGGTGATGAAGTAGTCTCTGGGATGCATACCTATGTCTCCAGAAGGACCTATTTATATCACAGGCAAGGTTTAAGTCTTTAGAATGGGTAATTCTGGTGCTGTTTGTTTTGTGGATATGCAAGAGGTCCTTCAGAGTAGGGTCTGACAATACCCTATATGTCAGGCATAGATCTCCCCTCAAAAGGGGCAGGATGGTGCAGTGGTGCAGCAGTAGTGTTGCCACCTCACAGCAAGACATTCTCCAATTCAATTCTTGGCTGGGTTCCCTTTTCTGTGGAGCCAGCATGTCCTTCCTGCATTTCTGTGGGTTTCCTCCGGCTACTCCGTTTTCCTCCTACATTACAAAGACATGTGTTTGGAGCATTTCTCCCCAGGCTTCCACTGAAAATTGACATTGTTCCATGCTGGACTTTTCTGGTAAACAAATATTAAATAAATAAATAAAAGACTGTAAGAGACAGCATACAGGGATAGGGTCTTGAGGCAGTCTGCATAGGACATTTCACTTATGCCCTGTATTCTTTTAGTGAGGAACGTCTGTGGGCATTCCAGTTGTTGGATATGCCTGGTTAGGTATATACCAAAGGGGGCATTGTACTCAATGATAAGTCTTATGAATGCCAAATTCATTGGAACAATGACTTCCTTGGACTTAGATGCCATACCTTTGTTTACAAGTTCTGCAATATAGAATTATGTTTTTTTTTTGACACGTGTGAATGTGTGTTTGTATGCATGTGTTTGTGCATAACAATAGTCATGAAATGGGACTGACAGGCTGGGTGGGTGGCTCAACCTGAAAGAGTCCAGGGAACAGACAGGATACAGTCCTGGGTGTCTGTGGGAAGTGTTCATCCAGCCTGGGAATACAGTCAGGCAGGTAAACAGGTTCAGTCATAGTCCCGCCATGTAGGTATCTATACATTAGTCCATGTGTGTATAGACAGCATGAAAATATATAGGGAGGTTGGGCCTTCAGTACACTGGGCACAGATTATGCTATTGACACAAGTGCAAAGGGACAGCACATGTGACTCACATGTCCATAACTGATACATGTAGGGCTATGACCACCACATGGGTGATGGGAACAGTTTGGAGGCAAGCATTGGCTGGCATGGACTGACATGCATATCCACATTGACTCACATGTGTACCCACAGGTGTACCTGACATATTATGGGACTGAAAAAAGAACAATGACTGGAGAAGTTCACCACAAAGGAGACATACATGACACTGCAGGTCCAACATACATGGGTCAGGTGTACCCATGATAAGATAAAGCACAAAAGAGACATACATGACACTGCAGGTCCAACATACATGGGTCAGGTGTACCCATGATAAGATAAAGCAGACGAGAAACAGACATTGCCGTCTGTGGCCAGGTTTCGCAGGCAGTGGTGCAGGAGATCAGTGCAATGACAGCTATAAGATGGTGCAACAGGTTACAGTTATGTTCCTGCATGCCTAAACCAATGCCCAGGAAATTAATATGGACATACTGACTGCTGGGAGTGGAACCCTACCACATTGGCATGTCGGACACAAAGGGGAATTCTTGTTATTTCCTTAGGGGTGACATGGTCACTGAAAAACCAATCAGTAAAAACATATTTCAGCCTTGTTATGACCTCATCAGCACAGCACAAACAGAGTGCTTGACTAAGCATAAGAAACACAGGGCTGTTATACCCAGCTGATATCCATTATCATTAGACTGACTGCAAAAATATCCCAAATAACAAACTAAAACAATAAGTGATAAGGTGACTGAAAAACCAATCAGTAAAAACAAAATGAAAACTCCAGCAAAGTTAGAACATCCACTGAGTGAACTCCCAAACCTCTTGTGTCAGAGACACATGGGATATATGCAAATGACCCTTATGAACATCAGGTGTTTCAGTTAATTGGTGATTCTGAATGCCCATGACTTGTTTCGTTGTTCTAATGGACAATTTCAGGCCAATAAAGCCAAACCCCACTAGCTGTGGATATGCATATTTCGACCTTGCTATGACCTCATCAGCACAGCACAAGCAGAGTGTTTAAGCATAAGAAATACAGGACTGTTATACCCAGCTGATTTCCATTATCATTAGGGTCACTGCAATAACATCCCAAATAACAAACTAAAACAATAAGTGAGAAGGTCACTGGAAAACCAATCAGTAAAAACAAAATGAAAACTCCAGCAAAGCTAGAACAACCATTGAGTGACCTCCCAGGGGAGGTCACTCAGTCAATGTTCAAGCTTTGCTGGTGGTTTCATTTTGTTTTTACTGATTAGAGGTGAGATGGAGAAAACCCTCATACCTTGTGGTGATTGCATGTTGGAGTAAGTCTTGTGATGGCTGCTTGAGTGTCAGTAGAGAATACGCTAGTTGAGAAGTGGTGCATTGCATTGTTGTATATTAGTGCATTTCACCCTGTATGTTATACCCAGACATACACACCTGCATTTTTGTCAATCAGGGTCATCAGGGCTGCCCAAGAGATAACCTGGACCACAAGGTATGGCTGCCTAAGTGTCTGTAGGAGATACGCTAGGTGAGTAGTAGCACCTGTCACTGCTATAGGACATTGTCATATGCCTCTGTCTGATTTTCTCTGACAAACACTTCTGCAATTGTGTTCAACAGGGATGTTAGTGCTGCTATGGAGACAAACTGTATGTGCCCTAGACTATATATGATATATGCATGTATCAGTCTGTCTGCCACATAGTAGTGGGAGTCGTAAATACATACCAGCATTGTTAGTAGTATGTTATCTGTATGTTTTCACAGTTTTCACTGGGTGAGTATCCAGCACAGCAGTTCAGCACATGCCTAATGTCAGCAGGTCCCTGGCAGCTGTTGATGATGTCACCATCCTCATGAGGACATAGTGATCCTGTCATCAGCACTAACAGTGACAAGATCACTCCTACTGACCATAGCTGTGGAGACTGTCCAGGACTGGGACAAGCATTCAGCATCAACTGTATTCAGCAGATTTCGCCCTGTCCGCATCAGTCCTGTCTCTGATACATGATCAGCATCACCACAGGCTGTGTAAGAGGGTCACAACACCATCTAGGTGGACACATATGGCAGTGGAGAAAGGCATGTCTGTGGCTATCACTGCCATAATTCCAGAACATTCCATGGCCTGTGTGTTACCTTGTTACAATCAGTGGATGTCAGAGCTACTTAGTGCACTTTCTGGTCTCAGTAAAGACTTGCAACCATTGCTGGGGCAATAGGGTATTCTGCAATGTATGCAGAGTGATATAGTGCATTTGGAACTGGAAAAGACAAGCCTGGTCAGCACAATGCAACCGACCTGGCATCCATTAATGCATCCATGCAGCTTCAGGGAACTGGCAATCATGGTCACACGAGAATAGATATGCTTTGCAGTACTGCATACCAGGCTACACAGACGGCAAACACCATTCCCAAGATGGCTGCACTGTCCACTTTGCCAATGTCTGCCTGCATCCCTGGTCATGGATGCTCTGCAAGACATAGATGATGCTCTACTGCCTCCACTGCTGCCTCCATGTCTAGTCATTGGTGCTCCTATGGATACGGCAGACATTCATTCATCACCACTGCCTGCATATGCCATTAGGCAAGCCACTCATGGTCCTACAACCCAAAGCTAGTCTGCTTCCCTCTACTCTTACTCCAAGTACAACTACTCTTTTGCCCAATGATTGTGCACTGGATGCTATCATTCTACCAGAATGGCATGGTGGGGGCCACAGCGACATTCCCACCTAGAAACTAATGTGTTATGCTATCCCACTGGACAAGCTGTCTCCATTCTTGGCACTGCTGGGCCATATGGTAGTCTCACCTAACATTCTACCCATGGATTTTCCACCACATAGCTGGAGGAAGTAATCCTTGATACCCACAACTACCTAGTTGTCTGTGGTAACCATGCAGACAACTAGGTAGTTGTGGATATCAAGTAATCAATGATATCCGCAACTGCCTAGCTTTCTGCATGGTTACCACAAACACCACTATGATCCCTCAACCTATGTTTATATCATTATCTGATGTCACTGCACCTGACCTCACCTGTGTAAATGATGATGGCAGTGGCCTGTCCTTCTCTCTGTTTTTTCCAGCTGTAGTAATGTCTGATGCAGAGTATGGCTAGTCAGTGCACTTTTATGCAGTGTGTCAGTGTTTTAATGCATGTATCAGTTTTGTTCTCTGATTGTTTTGTCAAGGCCTTCAGTAGTGGAGTAGATGACATATATTTCCAAGTACCATGACCCATTGCATCTAGCTCTGCCTTACGTGAGAGGCCACTGCAACCATTTATTCTAATGATTCCTTACTCAGCTTCTCCTCATCTGCAGCCAGATGTATGTCAGTCAGTGCAAACGGGGTCCTCTTGCTGTAACAGTTTCTTAACACTATGGTATACAGCATGGAACAGATCACAAATATCTTGCTGCTTGTCTCTGTAGCATCACACAGTATACCACCAAATGTATCATAGTAGCAGAAGTGGGCCCTCAGCTATGCAAACACATTAGATGATGTTCTATATCTGCAACAGTATGGTGCTGTATGTCAGCTCTGTCACAGTCCTGGAACTATAGGTTGGAGTAATCACTGATGACTCCAGGGCATGTCAAATGTCACTTGTAGACACAACAACAAATTGTTTTCTAGCTACACTTATGGGACCAGAACTCCCATGCCTCTGTGGGTGGCAAAATGCGCTACTATTGTAGAAAACAAAGTGCAAGCAGCTGGATACCTTTGTCTTCTGCGAGGTGAACAACACTCCAAACTTCACAAAAGTGCCAGCACAGGAAAACAGCAGGTTGCAAGAAATATCCATTTAAAGTCAAGTGAGGTTGCCAGGGAACTGTCAATACAGAAAAAGACTGGTTTCGCTAGCCAACTATCAGCGTCTTCATAATATCTAACCTAACAATCTCTGCATTTCTATTTATAGGAAAAAAAAATAGCAGTCACATTAGGAAATTTCATGTCATGTGATTGCCCAAACACCAAAAAGTAAATAAAGCAAAACATCAATATATATGAATAAATATAAAAATATATGTATGAATCATATATATATATATATATATATATATATATATATATATATATATATATATATATATATATATATATATATATATATATATATATATATATATATATATATATATATATATATATATATATATATATATATATATATATATATATATATAAAAACATTAAACAAACTATATCAGCTCATGCACTACAGCAAATATAAGACAATATACTTCAATCTAACTAAGCTGTACTGATGGACACTATGGGTTTTTTTTAAGGCTTGGATGGACCATTTCTGACATCTAGTGGTCAATTATATTATGACACTTCTGTGGAAATACAATTAAATATACCTGGTTCAAAATGAATCATTTAGACATGAAGTAAAATGTCAATTGTTAAAGCAGTGTGCTTCTGTATTCATTTTAAAATGACACTTGCTGATGCCAGTGAAAGTGAAAACTGCTGTTGACTGCACCAGGGTGTGTTTATAAAGTGCATTTGAAAGAGCGTTTTACACCTAACATCAATTAGGTGTTCTGTTATATGAAACCTAAAAGATCTTCATGTTTATACAACGTAGAAAGCACCACAAAAGCAGTTAACTAAATAAATAACCCACTGTGTGGTGTAAGTAATATGTGGATGAATGTGAACCAAACCATTGCTGTTTATGGTTGAAAAAGAAGAAACTCTATCTGCTTTATTACTTAAAGTACAACTGTTTCATGGAGAACATCCTTGAATAATTTCATCATATTCAAATTGGAGGGGGGGGGTTTACATTTCCCTAAAATCTGACCTAAGTTCTTACCACTTCAATTTGTAAAACCCACTGACAATAATCGGATGGAACCCAAAAATCTATCCTGATCTAAAACATGCCAGAAAGACTAACGACCAATCTTAGTAAATATGAATTCTAACCATAGATAACCACAAACCAAGGCTGTGATAAAGTGTTTTGAGCTGATGTTACTTTTGGTTTATTAATAAGTTGTAAACTATTGAAGTCATAGCCACTATGCATAAATCTATGTATCAAATCATGTATCAGATCTCTTCTGCAACATTAACAGAGTAGTTTGGACGGATATATGTTATGTCACAGAGGATACTGCTGCTGTGGAAAAGACTCCCCGTTCACATAAAACAAAGTTCATTCCAGCCCATAGTCAAGCGCAACTTAAATCAATGAATGGAAAACAGAAAATGTACCCCAGAACTGCCCCTGTAATATTAATGGACAGAGGCAGCTCTTAAATGCTTTATCCCACACATGGGCCTCTTCAAGTTAGCTGTAGTATGATCCCAGTTATTATCATTAGGAGTAATATATAATTATCGACCATGGGATGGGTAAGGCCAATTTATAACCAAATGGGATAGTTTATTTTGAGCACAAAAAGCTAAACTGGCTTAGCTTAAAATGGCCCTTGAGGGCAGTTAGCCTGGTACTTACATATGACCCTATGCGATTCATTAACTAGAAAAGGTTTGCTCTGCATTTTACTACACATGCTGACTGATTTATTTCTGGGTTTCTAGGTGGTACTGTGACTAACAGATTGCTATATTATAGCAAATTTTGTTTATAACAAAGTTTCTCTAGAAATTATTTTCTTTTAGCCTCCAGTTGTCACCCCCCTCACATGGTGAAAAATATACCTAAGTGAAAATGCAAACACAGAATAGTAGTAAAAAAATTATATTAGAAGTAAGAAGATAGCATGTACACATCCACAGAAATAAATTCTTATAATAGCTGCTATGTGCAGAAACAATAATTTCATATCTGCCCCAGTAAAAAACAATGGTATGAGTAGCGTATCAGTCAATGATGTCAGAAGGTTACAGGAAGCATAACCAAGACTAATACAAACATGATTTATTTTTATTTATTAACTTATTTATTAACTGTTTTGACCAACCCAGCCACTGGGGATGCACAAGCTCACCCAGATAAATGGGGAGGGTTACGTGAAGAAGGGCATCTGGTGTAAAACTTTTGCCAAATGACATATGCAGACAACAATACAGATTTCCATACCAGATCGTTTGGGACCTGGGTTAACAAAAACTACCACCAGTACTTTTAGCCAACAGGGTGTTGGTGGAAATTGGGCTACTGTTGGCCAAAGGAGAAGAAGAGGAGGAAGGCATGCCCAAAGGCAGGAAGAGAGGAGGAAGGTTAGGAGTGTGGCAATGAGGACAGGAACTTTGAATGTTGGCAACATGACTGGTATAGGGAGAGAGCTAGCTGATATGATGGAAAGAAGGAAGGTTGATATATTGTGCATGCAAGAGACCAGATGGAAGGGGAGTAAGGCCAGGTGTATCAGAGGTGGGTTCAAACTGTTCTATCATGGTATGGATCTGAGGTGCTAATATCTTGGACTTGGTATTAACCAACATGAGTAACCACTGCAGCACCCTTACGATATCATCCTCCTTGGAAAGATCCGACCATAAAGCAGTCAATTTCAGAGTAACCATCTCCCCTGACCCCCCATAGCTAAGGTCAAACAAAAAAATTCTCCTAACCTGATTACAACCTCTTGAGGGATGGTATAAACAGATTCACAGCCCTCTCCCCCATTGTAGGAACTGGCACCAATGTCCAAATCTACACCAAAGTACTATACAAGCATTTATATAGATGCATGGAATCAGGAATACCTGACAGGACAAAATCATCCCCCACAAGGAAGAGTAAAGCTGTCTGGTGGACATCTGCAATAAATAAACTATATAACAAAAGGAAAAAAAATGCTGTCCAGGACCAAGAAGGAGCAGGTGCCCAATTGGAAGCAATCTCTCCTTAGCCTTAGCCTGAACAAGCAAATACAAGCACTAGTGAAATCTTCTAAAGCCAACTTTGAGTATATATTGGCCACATCTACTAGAGACAATCATAAGGCCTTCTTCACATATGTCCGCAATCTCAAAGTAAGCACCCAGATCTGTTCAGAACTGATGGTTAAGGACACCACATACACAAATGCTGTAGATATAGCCAATCTCCTGGCTGACAGATTCAGTGAAAACTCCCCCCCCCCATCAGTAAATCAGGACATCCTCAGGACATCCTCAGTACTTGCCCCCCACCCCTTATATCTAGGGAACAGGTCATCACTGCTCTCTCAAAGGCAAATAATACAGCCTCCATGGGACCCAATAACATCCCAGGCTGCATCTTACATGAACTCATGCATGAACTTGCAGCACCATTAAGCACCCTATTCAACCAAACCCTGAGTACCGGCTTTGTCCCAGCCGAGTAGTGGACACCAACTGTCATCCCTTTACACAAAGGTGGAGAGTGCACCGATCCAGAAAATTATAGACTCATCAGCCTAACTAGCCTGATCTGCAAGGCCATGGAACTGATTATCATGGACCTCATTAACAGGGGCATTGGCAACCTCCAAACACTTGATCCCACACAGTTTGGCTTTGTCAAGGGGAGGTCATGTCTGTTAAATCTGGTTGACTTCTTTGAGATAGTCACCAAAGCTTTGGACAAGGGGAAGATGGTGCACACCGGCTACCTTGACCTGGCCAAAGCCCTTGACACTATTCCCCACTCAGGCATAGTAGATAAACTCTCTCAACTAGGCAGCAATCCATATGTTACCAGATGGGTAGCAAACTGGCTCACTGATAGAACCCACCTAATCAAAATAGGGGAAGCCACCTCAAGCAGTAGACCTGTAATGAGCGGCGTACCCCATGGATCGGTCTTGGGGCCTCTGTTATTTGGGATATACTTCTCTAAGGTACAGGCAAGAACCAGTGGGCTATAGCTGACAAGTTTGCAAATGACTGCAAGCTGGGCGCAGTCAGCAATTCCCCAAGTGATGTGGACATCCTCCAAGAGAGTCTCCCTTAAACAAATGATTGGTGCCAGAAACATGGCCTCAAGCTGAATGCCAAAAAATGCATCATCATCCCCTTTTGAGAGAGTGATGTCCCCACATATTATCACATTAATAACAATGTCCTAAGTACACAATCAATAGTGGGATTTGGGTACCCAGGTTGATAACAACCTGACGTTTGACCACCATGTTGCTTCCATTGTACAGAAAGCTTTCTACATGGCCCACCTAAGTAAGGGTATCTCATCCAGGAAAAAAGAGGTCATAAAATCCCTGTATTCTTCCCTTATAAGGCCAATTATTGAGTACAATGGCCCCTTCAGCATGTACCTCACAAAGCACTTGCAGCAGCTGGAGAGATCACAGAGGTTCCTCATCAGGAGAATCCGAGAATCCAGGGCCTCAAACACCTATCCTACACAGATAGGCTAAAAGCCCTGTCCCTCTACTCAGTTTCATACAGACTCCTCAGAGGTGACCTCTGTCTGGCATACAAAGCAATCTCAGACCCCACTTTGATGGGGCTGCTGGATATTCCCAAGTCAAATTCCACTCGAGCAACCTATATGCATGACCTCAACCTGGTCTGTGATATTAATAGGAGTTGTTGGTGGGACATATTTGTTTCCCAGAGACTCCCCCGTCTGTGGAATAGACTCTCTCTCCACATTTATTTATTTATTTTACCATTGTTAACCAAGTTAGTGCAACTGAGCTTTTGGCTCATTTTCAGTGGAGACCCGGGAAGAAAAGCTCTTCAGTGAGTTTAAAAATTTAACAACAAACAGTTAACAAACTATCATTTACAATCACTGAAAATTACATTAGGTTACAATGTCATATAGAAGGAATAATGCCTTCATAATTCTTGTTAGGTTATATACAGCATGTATACAAAAAATAACATTGAGATACAGTGGTTAAAACAGAGAGGTTAAAGTTTGTTATGATAGACAGGGGGCAGAGGAAATTGAGGGAGGGTTTAACTGAAAAGAACAGAAGGGAAGGCGATAGTGGGAGAACAATGAATAGAAGAGTGAGGACTGGTGTAGGGTGGGGGATTTGAAGCTGGGGTAGGGTAGTTTCGGAGGGGGTGACTACAGTGGCAGGACCATTTTTTTGTTAGGTATCTTCGAGTGGTGAGCTTGAAATGCTTGGTAAATTAGAGCACCTCATTATCCCTTTCTAACTGCAACCTGGATAACTGGATGGGAAACAGAAAATACACCCCTGTGATTCCACCCGTGTCCCTGTTGGATGGGGGCTCTGGGTGCTGACTTGTCTAAACATGGGCTAAACTCTTGGCTAGGCTTATAAGGGCCTCAGGGCCAATAGCCTAGTACCCACCTATGATCCTATGATCCTATGGTAGGGGTTATCTTGAAGGAACAGTATGCCAAGGGTGTTTTGGTGGTGAAAAGAGTGTCGGATAGAGTTATGTTTATGAAGCTTTTGATTATGTCATGATGAATGTTGTTAGTGCATACACAGTGCAAGTTGGGTGTGTGATGGATGAGGAAGGAAAATTTGGGAATGAGCTGGATGAAGTGGTGGCAACTGCACCCAAGGGTGACAGAGTGGTGAATGGAGCAGATTTCAATGGACATGTTGGTGAAGGGAACAGAGGAGATGAGGAAGTGATGGGTAGGTATGGTGTTATGGAGAGGAATGCAGAAGGTCAGATGGGAGTGGATTTTGCGAAAAGGAAGTACATGGCTATGGTGAATATGTATTTTAAGATGAGGGAAGAGCATAGGGTGATGTACAATACTGGAGGAATATGCACACAGGTGGATTATATCCTATGCAGAAAGGGCAGTTTGAAGGAGATTGGAGATTATAAAGTAGTGAAAGGGAAAGCGTAGTTAGGCACCATAAGATGGTGGTCTGTAGGATGACATTGCTGGTCAAGAAGAGGAGGAGGAGTGTAAGGGCAGCACCAAGGATCAAATGGTGGAAGCTGAGAAAGGATGATTGGGTGGTGAAGTTCAGGGAAGAGTTAAGGCAGGCATTGCTGGCAGTGAAGAATTACTGAATAGCTGTGTAACTGCAGCAGAGGTGGTAAGGAAGACAGCTAGAAAGGTGCTTGGTGTGACATCTGGATAGAGGAAGGAGGACAAGAAGACCTGGTGGTGGAATGAGGAAGTACAGGAGAGTATATGGAGAAAGAGGTTGGCGAAGAAGAAGTGAGATTGTCAGAGACAAGAAGAAAGTAGACAGGAGTATAAGGAGATGAAGCGCATGGCAAAGAGAGAGGTGGTGAATGCTAAGGATGAGGCATATGAATGATTGTATGAAAGGTTGGACACAAAGGAGGGGAAAAAAGGGCCTGTACCAATTGGCTAGAGAGAGGGACCAAGCTGGGAAAAATATGCAGCAGGTAAGAGTGATAAAGGATCACGAGGTAAATGTACTCACAAGTGAGGAGAGTGTGTCGAGCAGATGGGAATGAGTATTTTGAGGGGCTGGTGAATGAAGAGAACGTGAGAGCGAGAGAAGGTTGGATGATGTGGGAATAGTGATTCAGGAAGTGCAATGAATTAGCAAGGAGGAAGTAAGGATAGCTATGAAGATGATGATGAAGAATGGAAAAGCTGTTGTTCCAGATGACACACCTGTGGAAGCATGGAGGTGTTTAGAAGAGATGGCAGTGGAGTTTTTAACCAGATTATTTAATGAAATCTGGAAAAGTGGCAGGATGCCTGAGGAGTGGAGAAGAAGTGTCTTGGTACCGATTTTTCAGAATAAGGGTGATGTGCAGAGCTGTAGTAACTACAGAGGGATAAAACTGATCAGTCACAGCATGGAATTATGGGAAAGAGTAGTGGAAGCTAGGTTAAGAAGGGAGGTGATGATTAGTGATCAGCAGTATGGTTTCATGCCGGGGAAAGAGCACTACAGATTCATAGGTTCATAGGTTCATAGGTTCATACTAGGCTATCTGCCCTAGGGCTTTTATAAGCTTAGCTAGAGTGTGTTTGGCTTTCGCCACCCATTTTAAATTAATTTTGCTATGCCCTTTTTCGATGTTATAGGTTTATTGGTTCATACTAGGCTATCTGTTGCAATGTTTGCTCTGTGATTGTTGATAGAGAAGTATAGAAAGGTCAGAAGGAGGTGTATTGTGTCTTTGTGGACTTAGATAAAGCATCTGACAGGGTGCTTAGAGAGGAGTTGTGCTATTGTATGAGGAAGTTGGGAGTGGCTGAGAAGTATGTAATAGTGGTACAGGATATGTACAAGGGCAGTGTGACAGTGGTGAGGTCTGCAGTAGGAGTGACAGATGCATTCAAGGTGGAGGTTGAATTACATCAAGGACCAGCTCTGACCCCTTTCTTATTTGCAATGGTGATGGACAGGTTGACAGATGAGATCAGGCAGGAAACCCCGTGGACTATGATGTTTGTGAATGACATTGTGATCTGTAGTGAGAGTAGTGACCAGGTTGAGGAGACCCTGGAGAGGTGGAGATATGCTGTAAGAGGAATGAAGGTCAGCAGGACTAAGACAGAATATATGTCAAAGGAAAAAACTTCAAAGACCAATACACGTAAGGTTCAGTTAAGGCACTTTAATTTACTTGCTGCAAGGAGACAAAAACATGCAAATACAAGGATTTGTCTAACTGCTAACAGGAAGTATGTTCATTCTTATACTGTTTTACAAGACATGGCCTTCTAAGCTGACATAATCAAACACAACTTTAAGCATTGTACTACAGCAGATGTTACTCAGATTTTCTGCTGACATGACTAGATTTGTGAGAAACTTTTCAGAAAAACAACCTGACCTTGGTGACCAGTAATCCATTTACAAGCCTCTATTGTACAGTGTTACATTTCAAGTTACTCTTCTACTACAGATACAAGCAAATGCTGATTGCATTTCATATTTTCAAGCAAGCTTTGTCCTAATTATCTGCAACTTCTACAGCTGTGTATTTTCTCATAGCACGAGCGGAACTCCTTGTCTAGGTTTATACAAGTAGTATTGTTCTATTCATTATTTTCCTAACGCAAGCAGAAATCATCTGCTTCTCAGTAAATTTCCAAGGCACAAGCAGGTGGTTGGTGTGACAGAGCAAGATGCAGAGGACAGGAAGAAATGGAAATGGATGATCAACTGTGATAACCCCTAACAGGAACAGCTGAAAGAAGAAGTTTATTCACTTTTTTGACCAAAATAGTCTCATATCATGGCCTATTTTTTCACAAGTAAGGGAAACAGTATAAATACCGGATTCACTTTAGAAGCTCAAAATACTGAAATGTCAAATTCAGTATTTCAAGCCCATAAAGTGGAATCATGAGAAGAGTGAAAACTCAGAAGCACAAAATTTAAGACCTCAGAGGTTTTGAATTTCGCACTTCTGAGGTTCTGCTTTTGTTTTGGATTCCGTTAAATTTGTGTGTTAAGGGTTTTGGGTAGGGGCTGTGATGTGTTGGTGTGTTTTGTTGCTGTGATGTGTGTGTGTGCAAGGAGAATGTAGCTTGTGTGGTGGTGTTTTGTGTGTGTTTGCATGTAGTGCGACCTCGGAGTGAGAATATTTAAGTGGGGGGTGTGGGGGGCACAGCTTTTATGTAATAGAGAGGTTTTCTGTGTGTGTGTGTGTGTGTGTGTGTGTGTGCGTGTGTGTGTGTGTGTGTGTGTGTGTGTGTGTGTGTGTGTGTGTGTGTGTGTGTGTGTGTGTGTGTGTGTGTGTGTGTGGAGGAAGGTGTGTGTGTGTGCTGCAGAAGTATGAAATTCAAAATCTCCGGTGTGTGAGATTTTGAATTTTGCGGTTCTGTGTTATCATGGTTTTAAAAATTCGACTTTATAGCTTCAAAATACTGAATTTCAGTATTCCGAGGATATAAAGTGAATCCTATTCATGTCACATGGGGTAATTTCACCACTCTTTTGTGTAAGTTAAAAAATATGAATTTGCTTTTCAGATTGTTATGGAAAAATTGTTTCAGTAAAATCAGGGAAGGGATTTTACAAGCTCTTAGAGAGTATGGTGGGCTAGACATGGTATATCTTACTCTCTTTTATGGGATCATTTTTTAACCTATTTGTGAAATAGTGATAAAGGGAATGTTAAATATTTTTGGGAAGTTTGTTAAATATTCTAATCAGGAGAGTTTTAATTCAGGCTATAGCTTTAGTTTCATAGGTTCATAGGTTCATAGGTTGATACTAGGCTATCTGCCCTAGGGCATTTATAAGCCTAGCCAGAGTGTGTTTGGCTTTCGCCACCCTTTTAGATTAATTGACTGTGCCTCTGTATAGCAGGTCACAGAAGGTAGCCCTTTTAAGGTTAGTTTACTGTACCTCTGTCAAGCAGGGACACAGAAGAGATCCCAGGGATAAATTTACGATCTCCCATCCACTCGTCAAGATTTCTCTTGAAGAGGGTCAGTGAAGGGCTCTGCCTAACATGGATTGGGATTCTGTTCCAGAGTGAGGGGAACCTCTGAGATATGAATCTGTCCCTCCAGCATGTCCTATTTATTTCTGTGCTGAGGTTCAAGTCCCTGGAGCATGTAGCTCTAAGGTATTTGGATTTCCTGAGGTGAAGCATGTCCATTAATTCTGGGTTGGACATGGCTTTATATGTCAGACACAGATCACCTCTGATTAGGCGGTACACAACTGAGTAGAGCTGGAGTTTCTTTAGCCAAACTGCATAGGGCATCTGTTTGAGCCCCTTGATCCTCTTGGTGAGGTACTTTTGGGGTCTTTCCAGTTGCTTCAGGTGTCGGGTAAGGTACATCCCAGATGGGGCATTGTATTCAATTATGGGACAGATAAGTGATGAGTAGAGGGGCACAATGACCTCTCTTGATCTAGATGTGAACCCTTTCATGATAAGGTGGGCTATATAGAAGGTCTTTCTAACCACTTTGGCAATGTGATTGTCAAAGGAGAGATTGCTATCTACTTGGGTCCCCAAATCCCTAATTACTTCTTCCGTACTTAATGGATTACCACCTATGTGGTAATTTGTGGGCACTTTGTTTTTCCCAAAGGGGATGACTGTGCACTTTTTGGCATTTAGCTTTAGGCCATGGCTCTGGCACCAGTTATCCATCTCTGTGAGACCCTTTTGGAGGATGCTTGTGTTAGCCAGAGAGTCAATTATGGCACCCAGTTTGCAGTCATCTGCAAACTTGGTCAGCCATAGTCCACCCATGTTAGCTTGTACCTCGGAGAAATATATACCAAACAAGAGAGGTCCCAGGACTGAGGCTTGTGGGACACCACTTGTAACTGGTTTATAGTCTGACATGGCACCTGCTATTCTGACCATGTGGTTCTATCCCAGAGCCAGTTTGCAACCCATCTTGTGACATAGGGGTTGATATTTAAGCTGGTGAGCTTATTTATGATGCCCAAGTGGGGTATTGTGTCGAAGGCTTTTGCGAGGTCCAGGTAGACTGTGTGGACTACCTTCCCTTCATCTATGGCTTTGGAAAATGTTTCAAAGAAGTTGACCAGGTTCAAGAGGCAAGATCTGCCCTTAACAAAGCCGAATTGGGTAGGATCCAGTGTCTGGAGGTTTCCATTGTCTCTGTTTATGATTTCCATGATGATACGCTCCATAGCTTTGCAGACCAGGCTAGTCAGGCTTATAGGGAGATAGTTTTTGGGGTCTGTTGTGGCACCACCTTTGTGGAGTGGGACCACTGTTGCTGCATGCCATTCCTTGGGTACATATCCTGTAGTAAGGCTGAGATTGAACAGTGACTTTATATGAGGGTTTAGTTCTTCTTGGAGCTCATGTAAGACACAGCCCAGGATGCCATCTGGTCCCATTGATGCTGTGTTTTTTGCTTTGGAGAGGGCAGCTCTCACCTGTGCATCTGTGATCTCAGGAAGGCTACACTCTGTTGGGATAGACATTTGCTCTTTTGTGGGGAAAGGGGGGGGATACGTTTGCACTGAACCTTTCTGCCAGGATGTTAGCAATGTCTGTGGGTTCAGTGTATTGTTTGTCATTTTGCACTAACTCAGAGCATATCTAAAGAAGGCCTTGTTATTATCTTTAGTGTCTTGTGAAATTTTTCTTTCGAAGCTGGCCTTAGATGATTTTATGAGGGATCGTAGTTTCTTGCTAGTACTGATCAGAGACGCCTGCCCTTTTTGGGATTTTGCTCTATCATGTAGTAGCTTTCCCCTTCTGTTGTATAGCTTATTTATGGCCGGGGTCCACCAGACAGGTCTCCTGCCTTTGGAAGAGTGAGTCTTAGTTTTATTTGGGATAGCATGCTCCATGCATTCCTGTAGGTGTCCATAGAATGCTTTTGTAAAGGATTCTGCATTTTGGGCCATATTTTCCACTGGCCCGGGGGCTTTGAAGGATTCCACCTCAGTTTTGAGAAGTGTGAAGTTTGCTTTTGAGAAGTTCTTCACCGTGGTTTCCTTGGCTGGGGGTGGGGACGGAATATGGATGTCCAGTGAGATTAGTTTATGGTCTGATCTTACCAATGAGGGGTATACCTCTGGTGTGGAACATAGAGACCCCATGTTGGTGATGACCAGATCCAGTATGTTTTCCCCTCTTGTGGGATTGGTGACCAGTTGTTCCATAGCATTTGAGTTTATAAATTCTAGGAACCGTTGGGCGAGGGTGTTTGGGCTTGAGTAGTTTTCCCAGTCATTGTTTGGGTAGTTGAAGTCACCCAATATAATGGTGCTTGGAGAGATCTTCATATTCTCCAGTGCTCTCAGGAAAGCTGAGTGAGGTTCCTGCATTTGGGAGGGTGGTCTGTAGCAGGCTACAAACTGAAAGGCAATTTTGCCCACTGTTAGTTGCACATGGATGGTCTCTGATGCTTTGTGCAGTGCCACTAACCTGGAGGTGTGGGTATCTTTGATAAATATGGATACTCCCCCTCCTTTTGTGGTTTGGTCTGAGTTTTGGGGCCAAAAAGCATGGTATGAAGTATAACCTGTTAGTGCTGGGGTGTTCTCAGGAGCCTTGAACCAGGTTTCTGTTACTGTACGGATATCGATATTCTCCATACTGAGGAGCATCTCGAGTGCTTGCATCTTGAGGTTTAGAATTCTGACATTGAGCAGCATTACCCTTAGGTTTTTTTTCTTTGTGTTGTCTATGGAGGTGAGTTTGTCTTTTCAGCCTTGCCTAAAAAGGCACTATGGGGGAAGCAAGAGCCTTTGCCAGTATTCGAAAACCCAAGAGCTTTTATTAAACGTTTAGGGAAAAAAATAAATGTATGTGATATTAGAAGGCAGACATGAATAAGAATTGGTTATTGTAGTATCTTCATATGGTGATCAGGCATGGCAAACTGCAAACACTAGTTAAAGGAGTTCTAATATCTTTTAGAAAAAAGATTATTTTTGTTTTATATATATATATATATATATATATATATATATATATATATATATATATATATATATATATATATGTTCATAGGTAGGTACTAGGCTATTGGCTCTAGGGCCTATACAAGCCTAGCCAAAAAGATACCCTGGCTTTCGCCACCCAAGAAAATTATTTTCCTGTGCCCCTGTCAAGCAGAGCCACAGAGGTGATGCCTGGGGTGATTTTTCTTGGAGTGCTAATGAGGAGCTTTGTTTGATATAGATAGGTAGTTTGTTCCAAAGTATGGGAAGTCTTTGGGAGAAGAATCTATCCCTCCAGCGTCTTCTGTTTATTGTGGTGACAAGGTTTAGGTGCCTAGAGCATGTAGCTTGGAAGGACTGGGATTTCTTTAAGTGGAGCTTGTCCAGCAGCTCTGAGTTTGACACAGCTTTGTATGATAGGCGGAGATCACCTCTGAGTAGGTGATATGTGACGGAGTAAAGCTGAAGCATCTGTTTGAGGCCGGCAGGCCGGTAATCCTCTTTGTGAGGTATTTCTGGGGCCTTTCCAGTTGTTGTAGATGTCTTGTGAAGTACATACCAAAAGGGGCATTGTACTCCATAATGGGTCTAATGAGTGATGAGTAGAAGGGAACAATGACCTCTTTTTTCCTGGATGAGAAACCTATTGTGATGAGATGTGCCACGTAGAAGGATTTCTTGACTACTGTGGCAATGTGATTATCAAAGGAGAGACTACTGTCAACCTGTGTCCCAAGGTTGCTTATCATACTTTCAGTGGTAAGTAGACTACTACCTATGTGGTAGCTCATGGGTACAGCGTTTTTACCAAAGGGGATGACAGTGAACCTTTTGGCATTGAGCTTGAGGTCATGGCTTTCACACTAGGCATTTGTCTTAGTGAGGCCCTTTAGTAGGATGTCCACATAGGTTCATAGGTTCATACTAGGCTATCTGCCCTAGGGCATTTATAAGCCTAGCCAGAGTGTGTTTGGCTTTTGCCACCCATTTTAAATTAATTTTGCTATGCCCTTTTTTGAGGTTAGTATACTGTGCCTCTGTCTAACAGTGACACAGAAGGGATACCCGGGGTAAACATACGATCTCCCATCCACTCATCAAGATTCCTCTTGAAGAGAGTCAATGAGGGACTCTGCCTAACCTGGACTGGGATTTTATTCCAGAGTGAAGGGAGCCTCTGGGTTATGAATCTGTCCCTCCAGCATGTCCTATTTATTTCAGTGTTGAGGTTCAAGTCTCTCGAGCATGTAGCTCAATGGGATTTGGATTTTCTGAGGTGTAGCATGTCCATTAATTCCGGGTTGGACATGGCTTTATACGTCAGGCACAGATCGCCTCTGAGCAGGTGGTATGCCACTGAGTAGAGCTGAAGTTTCCTTAACCGGGCAGCATATGGCATCTGTTTGAGCCCTTTGATCCTCTTGGTGAGGTACTTTTGGGGTCTTTCCAGTTGCTGCAGGTGTCTGGTAAGGTACATCCCAAAAGGGGCATTGTACTCAATTATGGGCCTGATGAGGGATGAATAAAGAGGCATGATAACCTCCCCTGATCTAGATGTGAATCCCTTCATGATTAGGTGGGCTATATAAAATGTTTTTCTAACCACTTTGGCCACGTGGCTCTCAAATGAGAGATTGCTATCAACTTGGGTCCCCAGGTCCCTAATTACTTCTTCTATACTTAATGGATTACCACCTATGTGGTAATTTGTGGGCACTTTGTTTTTGCCAAAGGGGGTGACTATACACTTTTTGGTGTTTAGCTTGAGGCCATGGCTCTGGCACCAGTTGTCTGTTTCTATGAGGCCCTTTCAGAGGGTGCTTGTGTCAGCTGGAGAGTCGATTATGGCACCCAGTTTGCAGTTATCTGCAAACTTGGTCAGCTACAGTCCTTCTGTGTTGGCCTGTACCTCCAAGAAATATATACCGAACAAGAGAGGTCCCAGGACTGAGCCTTCTGGGACTCCACTTGTAACTGGTTTGGAGTCTGACATGGCTCCAGCAATTCTAACCATGTGGGTACTGTCCTTGAGCCAGTTTGCAACCCATCTAGTGACATAGGGGTTTATCTTTAAGCTGGTGCACTTATCTATAATGCCCGAGTGGGGTATTGTATCGAAGGCTTTTGCGAGGTCCAGGTAGTCTGTGTGGACCACCTTCCCCTAGTCAATGGCCTTGGTGACTGTTTCAAAGAAATCGACCAGGTTTAAGAGGCAGGATCTGCCCTTAACAAAGCCGAACTGGGTAGGATCCAGTGTCTGTAGGTCCCCAATATCTTTATTTATGAGGTCCATGATGATCCTTTCCATAGCTTTGCAGACCAAGCTAGTCAGGCTTATGGGGCGATAGTTTCCAGGATCCGTTGAGGCACCACCTTTGTGGAGAGGGACCACTGTTGCTGTACGCCACTCTTTGGGTACATATCCTGTAGTAAGGCTGAGATTGAACAGTAGTTTTATGTTTGGGTTTAGCTCTTCTTGGAGTTCATGTAGGATGCAGCCCGGGACACTGTCTGGTCCCATTGATGCTGTGTTTCTTGCTTTGGAGAGGGCAGCTCTTACCTGAGCATCTGAGATGTCAGGGGGGGCAGCACTCTGCTGGGATAGATATTTGCCCTTTTGGTGGGGGGGTAGAAGTTTGCACTGAACCTGTCAGCTAGGATGTTGGCAATGTCTGTGTGGTCGGTGTATTTTTTGTCATTTTGGACTAATTCTGAGCATATCTGGGAATTCCCACCCAGGTTCCTAACATAACTAAAGAAAGCCTTGTGATTATCCTTAGTGTCCTGTACAATTTTTGTCTCGAAGCTGGCCTTAGACAATTTTATGAGCGCCCATAGTTTTTTGCTAATACTGATCAGAGATGCCTTCCCTTTTTGGGATTTTGCTCTATCATGTAGTAGCTTCCTCCTTCTATTGTATAGTTTGTTTATGGCTGGGGTCCACCAGACAGGATGTCTGCCTTTGGAGGATTGGGTCTTGGTTTTATTTGGGATTGCATGATCCATGCATTCCTGAAGGTGTTCATAGAATGCGTTTATAAAGGATTCTGCGGTCTGGGCCATATTTTCCATAGGCCCAGGGGCTTTGAAGGATTCCACCTCAGTTTTGAGGAGTGTGAAATTTGCTTTAGAGAAGTTTTTCCCTGTGTTTTTCTGGGTGGGGGTGGGGTCAGGATGTGAATATCCAGTGAGATTAGATTATGGTCTGATCTTACCAGTGAGGGATACACTTCTGATCTGGAACACAAAGTCCCCATGTTGTTGATGATCAGGTCCAGTATGTTTTCCCCTCTTGTGGGAGTAGTAACAAGTTGTTCCATAGCATTTGAGTTTATAAATTCTAGGAACCTTTGGGCTAAGGTGTTGGAGCTAGAGTAATGCTCCCAGTCTATGTTTGAGTAGTTGAAGTCGCCCAATATAATGGTGTTTGGAGAGACCTTCATATTTTCCATTGTTCTCAGGAAGGCCAAGTGGGGTTCCTGGGTTTGTGAGGGTGGTCTGTAGCAGGGTATAAACTGGAAGGCAGTTTTACCCACTGTTAGTTGCACATGAATAGTCTCTGATGCTTCGTGCTGTGCCACCAACCTGGAGGTGTGGGTATCTTTGACGAATATTGATAATCCCCCTCCTTTTGTGGTTCGGTCTAAGTTTTGGGTCCAAAAAGCATGGTATGAGGTATAACCTGGTAGTGCTGTGGTGCTCTCGGGAGCCTTGAATCAGCTTTTTGTTACTGCACAGATATCGATGTTCTCCATGCTAAGGAGAGTTTTGAGTGCGTCCATCTTGAGGTTTAGACTTCTGGCATTGAGTAGCATTACTCTTAGTTTCTTATCCCTTGTGATACCTATGGAAGTGGGTTTGTCTTTTGAGCCTTGCCTAAAAAAGGCACTATGGGGGTAGCAAGAGCCTTTGCCAATATCCGAAAGCCCTGGGGTGACAGGTGCAAGCCATCCCTAGCGAATCATTGTGGCTTGTCGAGCATGTCATCCCAGGCTGACAGGCATTGGATCCCCTTTGAATGACACCAATACTTAAGCCAATTGTTGAAATTGATCATCTTGTCTTCATATTGTGGCATAATTCTTGGTGAGGGTAAGATGCTACTCAAGGACAGGGTCATACCGGCCTGGGCTACATGCTCAGAGAGCTCCTCTATGTCTCTTTTCATGTAGTCCAGGGAGGTACGTCTCAGGTCATTCACACCAGCATGGACAATGACTGAGTCATATTTGTACTTGCCTTGGAGTGACCTGAGTGCTTGTGTTATGTTATGTGGCAGATCCTAGCACCCGACAGGCAGCTCACCATGATATTCTCCTTGTTCAGCCTGGTGAGTGAGACGTCAGTGTGCCTGACGATAGAGTCACCTATTACAAGTGTATCAGGTGTGTTGTTTAGCCTTAAGGGCTGTGACTGTTTGGCACACTGGCTTTGTGAGCTATGTGTTGCACGTGTTTTGTTTTGGGGTAGCGGTTGCTTGGGTGTCTGCTTTGGAGGTCTCTGCTGCTTAGGCAGATTTTTATTTAGAGCCTCCAAGTATGTTTTTGTGTGTTTATGTGTTTGGTTTGCTGTCATGGTAGGTCTATGTGAGACTGGAATTGTAGTGAGTGTGGTTTCCTTCTCCTCCTGACTGGTTATGCCAGTACTGAGTTGAGAGAGCTTAGCCTCAGTTTGGCTATATGGTTGCATCTCTCACATGTGTTGGAGTTTGTTGGGATGAGGAGAGGGTTGTCTGTGTACATGAGGCAGTTGTAACATTGCCTCAAGATTCCCAGATTCACCAGCTGGACCAGAGAGGAGATTGACAACTGTCCTTTGGACATGCTAGAATAGTATTGGGAATTCCTTTATAATTGAAAAAAGGGGCCAATGGGGAACAAGGTACTCAAGGGGAGTTTGTGAGGGTGTAGTGCTTTTAATTTTTTAGTGCTGACTTATATAATTGCTTTAGTGAGCAAGTGCCAGGTAACTTAAATGCAATATGTTACAGGCAACTTAAATGTGAAAATGACAAACAGTAACTTTCTTTCAAGTGAAACAAGGAAATAAGTACAGTAAGCAATGCAGATATCACTAGGGATCCACAGAAGCACTGAAAAGCCGTGTTTTAGGTGGAAGTAGCATTTCAGGGAAATAACAAGCAAACAAACAACAAGCATACAAACAAACTAGATTCAGCAGGCCTGGATCTAGTCTATACTACAGCAAACAAGGTGTACCAATTTTAGTTAGAAACAGTTCAGATATGCAGTCACTATAAGCCTTTAACCAGAAATTCCCAGCTCAGAAGGGCAGAGTCCAGCCTCTCCTCCCACAAGAGTGCAGACCATGAACCTTCTTAATGTAAAATAACTGGCCTGAAGCCCAAATACTTAAACCAGAACTAATACACTTTTAGAATAACAGACACTGAGCCCTCAATCAGCAGTTCCCAACTTAAAAGGATGTAAGCTACCTGTCCTGCCATCACAGCGCAGGCCACAAACCTTCCTAATGTAAAACAACTGGTCTGAAGCCCAAGTGCTTAATTCAAAAGACTTAGAATGATAGCTACACTTTAATCAAGTTACTTCCAAGCAGTAATAAATACAATTGAATACTTTAAAGAATGCCTGGATTAGTGCTCAAGTTATACAAACAAAGCTAGATTCAGCAGGCCTGGATCTAGTCTATGCTACAGCAAACAAGGTGTACCAATTTCAGTAAGAAGCAGTTCAAATATGCAGGCACTATAAGCCTTTAACCAGAAATTCCCAGCTCAGAAGGGCAGAGTCCAGCCTCTCCTCCCACAAGAGTGCAGACCACGAACCCTCTTAATGTAAAATAACTGGTCTGAAGCCCAAGTGCTTAAACCAGAATTAATACACTTTTAGAATAACAAACACTGAGCCCTCAATCAGCAGTTCTCAACTTAGAAGGATGTAAGCTACCTGTTCTGCCACTACAGTGCAGACCACAAACCTTCTTAATGTAAAACAACTGGTCTGAAGCCCAAGAGCTAAAACTAAAAGGCTTAGAATGAGTTACACTAAGCAGTAATAAATACAACTGAGTAATTTTAAGATGACGCAAAAGCAAAATAAAGTAGGAAAAAACATAAATACAGTAAAACCAGATATTTTTTTTTAAGTGGAAAGAGAGAAAGGAAAGAGAGAAAGGAGTAGCAGAAACTTAGCTGATTGGCCTTCTTAAATGTTCTCCCTGTACTGGGTAGAATGAGGTAATGACACTAGACTGGGAGGAGGGTCCCAGATCAAATTTACACTAGGGGCGGGCAACTGCAAAGCCGCCAACTATAAAAACACTATACCAACAGGGAGGAAGGATGGGAAACAAACTGCAGAAATGTTTCTCACAGCTGAAAAGCAGCAGTGAGCCTTTAAATGAAAGTTTTAAACAGCTAAAGGAGCCTCTAGAAAAAAGAGTTTAACTGCAACAAGTTATCAGAAACAAACAACCCAACAGATGCTTAATAAAAGTGGACAATTTCCAGTTAATACCTCACACACAGTGAAACTAGCTAGAAAAATACACAGTACACAAAGTACTATTAATAACCAAGAAATAAAGAACAAAATAAACAAAAAACAGGATATTTAATGTTATATATTATTGCTCCGAGTTTCCTCAGTGTCCTTCCTTCGATCAGTTCAGTGTGAAATGGCAGAACACTCACAACTGAATTTCTTAGGTAACAGAAAGTTGAAACCTGAGACAGCTTTTAAGAAAGAAATCTCAAAAGAACCAATGAGGTGCTTAGTCTAAGCTGTAGTCCAGGTGACCTCAGTCAGCCAATGACCTCAAACAATTGTCTCTCACTGAAATGCCTGATAGCTTTTGCTAAACCAAGATGTCCCTGAATATGTGCTCAGACACACAGCCTCCACAAACACTAGGCCCAAATACAAGCCTGAATATGGAAATGCTACAAATATCCCCACTACTTAGAACAAACTGCAGAAATGTTTCTCACAGCTGAAAAGCAGCAGTGAGCCTTTAAATGAAAGTTTTAAACAGCTAAAGGAGCCTCTAGAAAAAAAGAGTTTAACTGCAACAACTTATCAGAAACAAACAACCCAACAGATGCTTAATAAAAGTGGACAATTTCCAGTTAATACCTCACACACAGTGAAACTAACTAGAAAAATACAGTACACAAAGTGCTATAAATAACAAAGAAATAAAGAACAAAATAAACAAAAAACAGGATACTTATTGTTATATATTATAGCTCCGAGTTTCCTCAGTGTCCTTCCTTCGATCAGTTCAGTTTGAAATGGCAGAACACTCACAACTGAATTTCTTAGGTAACAGAAAGTTGAAACCTGAGACGGCTTTTAAGAAAGAAATCTCAAAAGAACCAATGAGGTGCTTAGTCTAAGCTGTAGTCCAGGTGACCTCAGTCAGCCAATGACCTCAAACAATTGTCTCTCACTGAAATGCCTGATGGCTTTTGCTAAACCAAGATGTCCCTGAATATGTGCTCAGACACACAGCCTCCACAAACACTAGGCCCAAATACAAGCCTGAATATGGAAATGCTACAAATATCCCCACTACTTAGAACAAACTGCAGAAATGTTTTCACAGCTGAAAAGCAGCAGTGAGCCTTTAAATGAAAGTTTAAAACAGCTAAAGGAGCCTCTAGAAAAAAGAGTTTAACTGCAACAAGTTATCAGAAACAAACAACCCAACAGATGCTTAATAAAAGTGGACAATTTCCAGTCAATACCTTACACACAGTGAAACTAGCTAGAAAAATACACAGTACACAAAGTGCTATAAATAACAAAGAAATAAAGAACAAAATAAACAAAAAACAGGATACTTAATGTTATATATTATAGCTCCGAGTTTCCTCAGTGTCCTTCCTTCGATCAGCTCAGTGAAATACATCATTAGGAGTTTTGATTTTGGCTCCTAGTTTGCAGTAATCTGCAAACTTCATTAGCCAAAGACCGTCTGTGTTAGCCTGTACTTCAGAAAAGTAGATACTAAACCGGAGAGGACCCAGGACTGAACCCTGTTATACTCCACTTGTCACTGGTCTGAAGTCAGATTTGGAGTCTGCTGAGGGGCGTGGCCAAGATGGGCACTGACTAACAGCATTTTTTCCATCTCTGCCAGTTCTCATATTCTTGACAGGAATTAAACTTCAAAAACAATCTAAATGGAATTATTTTGACAGTTTTCAACTCCTATCAACCTGTTTGAGGATTGTATTAACACATTATAATCTTTCTCTGAATTTTTCCTGTCAAAATCTTCAGGTAAATATCTACAACTTCTCTGACTGAGAGATGAGTCATACTAAGAGCAATTCTTCAGAATCTTCTCTTAAGAAAGAGTGTTTATCTTTGTCTTCTACTCTGCAAGACATGTCTTCAAAATTAGACAAAATGGACACAAAAATGATGTTTTTGAACAGAAATGTTCAAAGCAGATGGAATGAATTCATAAAGAACTGCAGCTTCAGAAATCCCAAATTTCTGACATAGAGCAGTCTCTCACTGATGTGGATGGAAGACTTCAGGAGGGTGAGAATAATATTGAATTTCTTTTGAAACAGAACACTATCCTACAAAATAAATTAGATGATTTAGAAAACAGATCAGGAAGGAATAATATATGGATTTTTGGTCTTCCAAACAACATAGAAGGAACTAATATGGTGAGTTTTTTAACTACATGGTTACCAACTGTTTTGAATTTCCCTGAAGCCCTTTCATATTTAGGTTAGGTTAGTACTAGGCTAACTGCCCTTGCGAGCCATTTTAAGCCTAGCCAATTATCCCCTATGAGATTCAAACCCTGTACCTTGTGTTTGTAAGGCAAACACCTTAACCATTAGGCCACCCTTCCAACCCCAATTCCAATATGGGATTGAAAGGGCACATAGATCCATTGTCTCATCTCCAAATAAAAATGTTCCCAGATCTGTTATAGTGAAATTAATTTCAACTCAAGATAAAGAACTAGTGCTGAAAACTACATGGTCCAAATCACCTATAAAAATAAATGACAGCATTGTACGCTTTGACAATGATTATTCTTCTGCAGTTATTTCCAAAACAAAGCTCTTTCAACCTCTTATAAAAAAACACAAAAGGAACCAAATAAAAGTGCATCTCCTGTTTCCTGCCAGACTGAAATTATTTCTTACAGATGGAATTAAAACCTTTGAATACCTTGACTCTGCTATTTCTTTTATAAAAACAAAACAAAACAAAAAAAATAGGTAAAATAGAGGAAATGGAATGGACAAGCCCTTCATTAAAAAGAATTACGGAGAATGGATCTTGGAAAGAGGAAGAAAAGGTTGAAAGATAAATTACTGTTTTCTTTATTATTACAATGACATTCAGTTAATTGTTTTATATTCTTCATATGCTTTGAAATTCTTATTATATTTATTCCAGGTGGTAAGGAAATCTCTCATTTCAAAAGTAAGTTAATTTAACTTATTCTGAACACTTGATAATAAGGTACAGTTTAAAAACTAATGTGTGTTTATAGATTGGGGGTTTAATGATAATTTTGTTTGTTTGAATTTAGGGTAACTTTGTCTCAGTTGGTTGACACTCGGTGATACTGCACATTTGAGATGCTCTATGTATGCCTCTTTATTTTTAGTTTACTGCTGTTTATTTTTATTTCTTGAATGACTGGCTTATGTCATGGTTTTGGGGTGCTTTATTGCCATACAGATGGTTGTAGTGTTCTCAGGATGTGAGCATCTGAATTCTACTGGTGTTAATAGTGTTGCAGTTTGTGGGGAAGCTTTAGTGTTTTGTGACTTTTTTCGGCAGTTGTTCACTTATGGGATGAGGTCCATGCTGTCATAATTTTGATTTGAAAGCCAATTATTCTAAATGATCGTAAAGCTGTAGAGCTATCAAGACAGTTATGAACTTTGACCTGTTTAGGGCAGGAAGTTAGAATGTTAAAATGCTCACTCTGGTGACTACATTGTAAAGCACGAACTTCAGTCTTCAGGTGCCTAAATATGTAATGATTCACTTGAAACTGTGTTCCTTTATGGAGTTCAGAATATTTAGTAAAAGCAAAGAGCAGTTTTAAAGAAAGCAATTGTTTACTGGGTATAATCACCAGCTTGAGTTAATCCAGGCAATCAGTCAGTAAAGGGTTTTCATCATATTCTAATGTGGTGCTTGTGGCTCACTGATGCTAGACACCCCACACCCATATATTCACACATGCACACTCGATTGTTTGTGAGAGTGGGGGGCAGTGCTAATATTATCACCTTTTTAAATGCTCAAAATGGAATTTTATTTATGGAAACACATGAGAATTCACAGGGCAAACAATACCCACAGCTTGCACAAGGAATCGGATTTCACTTTTGTGCCAAAATAAAAATTCTGTGTGTAGATATAAGTTGTTCCCTGCACTGTTTCAAAGGCAAAATGAGTCTTTTCCGCATGTATTAGTGGACATTTAGGAAATATTTTCATCTTGAGGATTTGATTTGTATTCTCCTAACCGTGTTCTGAGTTGGCGCCTCTATTTCCCCAAAGGAGTTTGACAAGTCTGCCCTAGGTGTTGTGAACGGGGCACACAACTATCTTTCGGGGTCACAGTGTTGCACCAGTTGTGTGGTCACAGAGACAAGTTAGATGAGTACAAATCTTCTGTATCACACATTTGTCTGGTCAGCATTTACAACTGTAAACCAAATTAAGTTCAGTGTTGATTCATTAACAATCCAGTATTGCACAAGATGAACTAGAGGGGAAGATCTACTTTTTTGTACTTTATCATATAGCTGAGAGTAAAGCGTGCTTTCTTGTAAGTTTCTTTAGATTTTTACACAACTAAGATGAAGCTGAGACATTTTTGTTAATACCCCTCTCATATGCCATCTAGTACATGTGACACTGATACGATCTTCTGTCTGCACCTGATTTTATGGTGTATCATGTTTTTATTCTAGATAGTAGATTACAGATAATTTCTAGCTCTTTTGAGAGGTGGTTAAACAACTAATACAGTGGCTGCTGTGACAGTAAATTATTACTGTCAGACTTTGGATGGACTCTTACTAACTCTGGGTAACAAAGACCCAGTACCACATATAATTCTTCTAACATGCACACACCTAATGGTCTAACCATTTGTAATGCTGTTATGACTGAGTGACCCAAGGGTACTTTCAGGATTGTGTGTTTCAGCATTCTCTATACCACAAGGAAGCAATCCCACTCATTTACTGAAGACAATGTTTGGGAGAAGGAGTGAAAAACACCAGCCAGTACACACCTACTTACTTCCCTGTCTATGAATAACAATACTTTAAATAAGTATAGTGCTGCACAATGCTCAGATTTATGTATTATTCCTAATGATTTATTTCTGTCTTACCATTGTAACAGACTTTTGGCTCAGCAATTCTTTTTTGGATGACTGGATTGCTATAACTTAATACTTGCTGCTACTGATTGTATTCTTGCTGAATTTATAACAGCAATGATTAGATCCCCCTGTTTCTGGCTTGTTATTATCTTCATAGTTCTGATTTGTGGGTTAATGTACAAATAAGCCAGAGTCAGGTAACGTTGGGTGGTATGGCTTCTGAGATATGTGATGGGGGGTTTGATGCAGAAATGCCTAATTAATAATTGAAATGATTCACTTCAATTTCTACAAATATTAGGATGGCCATTCTTTAATAATTTTTCTCAGGCAGAAGGTTATGGTATTGGCAGACATGGAACCATAAATTTCATTTCATACTATTTCTATACATATTAAAGAAGTGTTTGATTTAAATGCTAACATTATTACAGTATATGCATATTTTCCAGTTCTGTTATGTTCATGTTTGTACAAGTTATATCTTCAGGATTGAATTTAATTTCTGTAAGTAAAGTGGTCATCTGAACTTTATATTGCAACATATTAGTATAATATTAGTTATAGAGAGAATTAAGTCCTATTCAGCATGTACTACTCTATAACTAATATTATACTAATATGTTGCAATATAATATAATATTAGTTATAGAAAGAATTAAGTCCTATTCAGCATGTACTACTCTATTCAACTATCATAATAGATATTTTAATAGAGCTTCTTTTTCTTATATCCTTAGTCAGTTTACAATTTTTCATAACATTTATTATCTTAGATCAGTCATTATTAAAGAGTACTGTTGATGTGTTGTTTATCTTTCAATACTCATACTATATTTCAATGGAGACCTTTTATACATTATAATTATATTTCAAAACTTAATTTTTAGGAAACTCTGTTTACATTTACTAGGTTGTTTGAATCAGCAATATGTTTATGTACCTAATTTATGAGAAATTATAACATTGGAACAATAGTTAGGATTTTAGATTTTATTTTATATTATTACATAAAAAGGTATTCAGTATTTAAATACCATGTTTTGTCTGAAGCCAATGTTCTATTCATTTATTATGGCGGAGAGGACTTAAATGCTGTTGTTGAGAGGGTGGTAGATTCAAACAGTATCCTGTTTGAATCAGGAGTCTTTTGAACTCCATGAAGAGTGAAAAGGTATACTCAAATTTATTTTTTTCTGTATATAGTTTCTATTAGCTATCTTTTAGTGTCTGAAATATTTATTTATTTGATTTACATATTAATTTTATATCATTTGGAACGCAACTGGATTAAGTTTCATACAATTACAGTAAAGACATATAAATACTTGATTACTTCTAGTCATCTACAAATATATAATACTAGTAATATGAATTCTCTTGACAAATGTCCCCATTAAAATGCATTTCCATTAAATATAAATGGTCTTATAACAGCTGCAAAAAAGGAAATCTATATAAATATCTGCATCTGTTTAATTCTAATGTTGTTCTTCTAGAAGAAGCACATTTACTAAAGGAAGATATAGATAGACTTAATAACAAGAAGTACACAGTACTATCTAGTTCACATCATCAACAAAAAAGAGGGGAGTTGCTATTTTATGGAATAACTCCCTTCCTTTTGCTAAAATATTGGATACATATAATGATGACAAGGGTATGTTATGTGCGGTTATTCTAGAACTTAACAAAAAATATATACAATCATTAATGTTTACTGGATTCCTGGGATAGGTACTCATACAGTTAAACAACAGCTAGAACAAGTAATTCAATTCTCCAAAGGGAATATCATGCTAGCAGGGGACTTTAATTGTATAGTAAAGGAAAATGATTCTACTGCTTTCAGGAAGAGAATGATTTCATCTTCAGCTAAAAACGTATCTGAATTTGCTGAATCATTCAATATTAAAGACATAAATGATATTGCAGATACTAGTTCACTTTTTTGCACGTATTTCTCACCAAGATATGGCACATATTCTAGAATTGATAGAATATATATTTCAAACCAATTAATTAAAAATTTAAAGTTCATTCATGCCCACTTTCTGATCATAATGCAATAACTTTTGAACTCCTTTTACATTCTAGTTATTATCCTCAAATTAGAATACTTGCATATCTCACCAATTTATCTGATTTTAGAGATTTTGTCTTTTCTGAAGTTAATAATTTTATTAAATTTAACAATTCTGAAGACACATCTGTTATTTATATATGGGATGCTCTGAAAGCATACGTATATGGAAGAATAATTAATTGGTACATAAATAAGAGACAGTTTTGGGATAAGGAACTAAAAATCCTTCAAGAAAAGATTGGCAAAGTTAAATTACAAAAAACAGACAAGTAAATCTAACAATACAGAAAATATTAATGCCCTAAACAATAAATACTTAGAAATATTAAATCATAAGACTAAGATTTGTTTAGAGAGATTTAGACACATAAACTTTTCTACTAATCCAAAATCTCTTAAGAAACTAGCAGTTAGAACTAAGAAATTAAACAAATTGTATCATATTAGAGAGATTTACTCTAGTAAAATGAAGATGGTAACTGATATAGAAGATGTTTTAAAGGAATTTAGAAATTGTTTTATTGAAATTAATCAGAAACCAACTATTATGGACTCAAAACAAAAAATAAGTGCCTTTATTAAGAAACATACTAAGAATAAATTAAAAGAACAACAAATTAAGGCATTAGATAAACCAATCTCACTCATAGAGATTAAAAAAACAAATCAATAAGTTAAAACAAAATAAGGCCCCTGGTAATGATGGAATAATTCTAGAACTTTATAAATTATTTCCCAATAAATTACTTCTTATAGTACAGCAAGTTTTCTCTCAATGTCAGGATTTGTTTAATATTCCTCCCTCCTGGAAATATACTCTCATTTCCCCTATCCTAAAAACAGATAAAGATCCTTCTAAATGTTCTTCTTATAGGCCAATTTCTCTTTTAAACGTTGACTATAAAATGTTTATGTCCATTTATACTAACAGGCTTAAAAATTTTCTTCCTGGTCTAGTAAATGATGATCAGCAGGTTTTGCTGTAAACAGGAATACATTTAATAGTATTAAAAGGGCATTAACCATTATTGATTATGCACCCAAATCTAATAAGAATTTAACCTTAATAAGTTTAGACATAAATTGTGCCTTTGACTCAGTCAACTGGGATTATTTATTTCTTACCTTAGAGGCCTACAACTTCTCTGAAAATTTCATTAATTTAATTTCTCATTTATATAAAGGTAGCTGTGCATATATCAAGATTGACCCATATCTATCACAAAATATTCCAATCTATAAAGGAACAAAACAAGGCTGTCCCCTTTCTCCCTTGTTTTTTACTCTTTTAATGGAACCCTTAGCTAATTATATAAGAATGAACCAAACATAAAGGAATAGAATTGAATACAGAAAAAACTTCCAAAGTACAACTCTTTGCAGAGGACATACTTCTTATGGTCAATGAAACAAATTCAGCTTTACAAGCCACTTTTGATTTTATGGAATTCTTTCAAAAAATCGTGTTTATTTTTAGCAGTTAGAACTAAGAAATTAAACAAATTGTATCATATTAGAGAGATTTACTCTAGTAAAAGGAAGAAGATGGTAGCTGATATAGAAGATGTTTTAAAGGAATTTAGAAATTGTTTTATTGAAATTAATCAGAAACCAACTATTATGGACTCAAAACAAAAAAATAAGTGCCTTTATTAAGAAACATACTAAGAATAAATTAAAAGAACAGCAAATTAAGGCATTAGATAAACCAATCTCACTCATAGAGATTAAAAAAAACAAATCAATAAGTTAAAACAAAATAAGGCTCCTGGTAATGATGGAATCATTCCAGAACTTTATAAATTATTTCCCAATAAATTACTTCTTATAGTACAGCAAGTTTTCTCTCAATGTCAGGATTTGTTTAATATTCCTCCCTCCTGGAAATATACTCTCATTTCACTATCCTAAAAACAGATAAAGATCCTTCTAAATGTTCTTCTTATAGGCCAATTTCTCTTTTAAACGTTGATTATAAAATGTTTATGTCCATTTATACTAATAGGCTTAAAAATTTTCTTCCTGTTCTAGTAAATGATGATCAGCAGGTTTTGCTATAAACAGGAATACATTTAATAGTATTAAAAGGGCATTAACCATTATTGATTACGCAACCAAATCTAATAAGAATTTAACCTTAATAAGTTTAGACATAAATTGTGCCTTTGACTCGGTCAACTGGGATTATTTATTTCTTACCTTAGAGGCCTACAACTTCTCTGAAAATTTCATTAATTTAATTTCTCATTTATATAAAGGTAGCTGTGCATATATCAAGATTGACCCATATCTATCACAAAATATTCCAATCTATAAAGGAACAAAACAAGGCTGTCCCCTTTCTCCCTTGTATTTTACTCTTTTAATGGAACCCTTAGCTAATTATATAAAAATGAACCCAAACATAAAGGAATAGAATTGAATACAGAAATAACTTCCAAAGTACAACTCTTTGCAGAGGACATACTTCTTACGGTCAATGAAACAAATTCAGCTTTACAAGCCACTTTTGATTTTATGGAATACTTTCAAAAAATCGTGTTTATTTTTTAATGGTGACAAAACAAAAACTTCTCTATAACTTCTGACACTAATCTTTGGAATCAGAAATATATCAAATATTTAGTCAAATAAGAAGGCTTAAAATACTTACGTATTATATTAACTGACAATTTAAAGGCTATTATTTATTTATTTATTTATTTATTTAACATTTGTTGACCGGGAATGTCCGACTAGGTTCCACAGAGCCTGTTTTCAGTGGAGGCCTGGGGAGAAATGCTCCAGATGCATGTCTTTGGAATGTGGGAGTACCCGGAGGAAACCCCGCATAAACACAGGAGAACATGCAAACTCCACACAGAAGGCACCCCAGCTGAGAATCGAACCAGAGAACCTCTTGCTGTGAGGCGACAACGTTAACCGCTGCACCACTGTGCCGCCCATTATTACTGAAGAACTACTACATGATAAGCTAATCTTTTAATTAATGTTAGAAGTTATAAGCACAACAGGAATTTACAGTGTTTTTTTTTTTGCTAGTCGCCATGAAAAGCAGACACCAGCAGCTCCTATCCTTTCTCTTTGGTTACCCACAATCCTCATACTGTTTCTGTGTACATTCTCCTGTTCTGTATTTTACCGTTCCCTGAATTCATATCTAGCCTCACTCATAACTGCCTTTGTTAGTGCACCTGCCCTATTTTACTGTCTTCAGACTCTTACATATTATTTTTTTTATTTTTTGCCCTGCTTTTAGCTGCTAGTAAGACACCCCATCCAAAGCCACTCTCTATTGTAGCTTATTTTAACCATACAGCACTGGGCTTCCTTCAAGTAAATCTACTTGTGTAGCTTGAGGCCAGTGTCATTTTGTAAGCATACTTCTGCTCATATTTTATTTATTTTTATTTATTTATGGTGACTATACCGTTAGAAACTTTATATCCTTGTCTCTCAAGCTAGTTTTTCACTATCTCTTTCTGATTGTTTTTCTGACTTCATCTTGACCAGGGTGCTAGCCCAGCCCAGTATTAGTCCTTACCCCTCCCCCTCACCTCACTTCCTCTTCCTAGTCTTTATAGGGGCCTCACAACAGCAGGAGCCATTTTGAAACCTTCTTTCCCTTCATGCTGCTGAGCATCTGCTGCTCTGTGTAAGGTAAACTTGTGATTCTTTGGCATTAACTGTTTTGTGGTGTCTTTTATGTTGTCTTAACTGCTTTAAATCTTACAATATTTGGTGATTATTCTGTTGCCTTAACTGCTTTAAATCTCTGTGTAAGGTAACATTGTGATTCTTTGGCATTAACTGTATTGTGATGTCTTTTCTGTTGCCTTAACTGCTTTAAATCATGCAATATTTGGTGATTATTCTGTAGCTTTATCTGCTTTAGGTCATATCATATTTTGTGATTACATTGAGATGAATATTGCTTGCATATGCAGTTGCTGGTGTACTTTTTCTCTATTTTCCCTGTCGCAAGGAGCTCCAGCACCTTATGATCACAGGTAGCTTAGCGTTTGAATTGTGCTCATCTTATTTCTTGTTTTTTAATGAAAGACAACTGTAAATGTGAACATTTACCACCTAAGTTTCTTGTTGCAAGGAGCACCAGCACCTTAACTTCACATTTAGATGTATATGTAATATTTTCACTGCAATTTCTTGGTGTAGTACTAAAGTAAAAGGAAGATCCATTGCCTGAAAGTGTAACAATTGTTCTTGTCCTCAGTATCCTGCAGTTTCTGTTTTCCTGCTTTGTGAATTATTGCCTTGTGTATGTCTACACTGTGCTGTTGTTAACTACTGTTGTTCTGAATTACTTTATGCATAGGTGTAAACACTGCTGGGTTCTTAGCTAGCTATTTGTGTAAGACACTCATAGAATGGAAATAAATGTTTGGTATACTGCCTCTGCCTACCTGTATTACTTTTTTTCTCTCTAACCATGGTATTTTTGTCTCTCGTTCTTTTCCTGAATTACTTGCTCATAACTAATCCCCCCTCTCTGTTTTTATAGCCCTAGTGGATGTTTCCCTGTGGTTTTCTCCTGGCCACAGTACAGGCAACACAGGTTTGAGGACCTTAACAGATACCCTGCAACTCTAACCATCGGTCCGGAAGCCACCATTTTAAGCTTAAAATAATACCACTGAAGTATGTGTCCCAGTGAATAACTACTACATGATAAGCTAATCTTTTAATTATTGCTAGAAGTTATAACCACAGCAGGAATTTACAGTATTTATATTGCTAGTCACCATGAAAAGCAGATGCCAGCAGCTCCTATCCTTTCTCTTTGGTTACCCACTATACTCATACTGTTGCTGTATATATTCTCCTGTTCTGTACTTTACCCTTTCCTGAATTAATTTCTAGCCTCACTCATAACTGCCTTTGTTAGTGCACCTGCCCTATTTTACTGTCTTCAGACTTTTACATATTATTTTTTTTATTTTTTGCCCTGCTTTTAGCTGCTAGTAAGACCTATCTCCTCCCCCTCCAAAGCCCCTCTCTATTGTAGCTTATTTTAACAATACAGCACTGGGTTTGCTTCATGTAAATCTACTTGTGTAGCTTGAGGCCAGTGTCCTTTTGTAAGCATACTTCAGCTCATATTTTATTTCTTTTTATTCATTTCTGGTGACTATACCTTTAGAAACTTTATATCCTTGTCTCTCAAGCTAGTTTTTCACTATCTTTTTCTGATTGTTTCTCTGACTTCATCTTGACCAGGGTGCTAGCCCCACTCCGTTTGCTCCCTTACCCTACCTCCATTCCCACCCACTTCCATTACAATTACCTTTATACATAACTATCCCTCCCCTTCCTGTCCCACTAGCCACTACAATTCCACTTCCTGCCTATTGCCACAACCACCTTACTAATCTGTCAGTCTTGTCAACACCACTTCCTCTATACCACTGTCTCTACCTACTCTATCTGACCATATTTTATTCCAACATGTATTATTTTCTAATATCTTCTACACTACTCCTTATTCTCTCTTTCTCCACCTCTTAGCACTCCAGTCTCTCTGACCCACACCTATGTTCACCAACTTCTCACTCATACAACATATATCCAACTACTTCATCTTTTACTATCTCCCCTAATCTCTTTACTACCTCTACCTCAAGTCTATATAAACTATCCATAATACAGGTTTTTAAACCTTCCCACAAAGCTAAGTCAAAACTATACAAACTCCATCTAGCATCTACTACACACTCACTCCTCACTAAAAACCTACTTTGTTCTGGAGATATCCATCCCAACCCTGGCCCCTTTTCTTCTCTCCCCACCCTCACTCTACCTCTACACTTCCCCATCTTACTGCTCTAACAGTCAGCAACCTCAGTCACAACAATCATCTCCATCCAAATACTTAACTATTTACACATTGAATATTCAGAGTCTAGCAAATAAAGTTAGTGAGCTGCACTCATGGATAGCTCTAAATACCCCTCACATCCTCTCCCTATCTGAAACCTGGCTCAAGCCACAAATCTGAAATAGTGAAATACTCCCACCAGGTTATAATATCTTCTAATCTGATAGACCTGTAAAAAAGGGGGTGGCATGGCCATCCTCTACTCAAACAACCTTAACCTCTCACCTTACCCATCCCCAATTCCTGACTTCCTCCCAGCTGAAATCATCATCCTTAACTGCCATCTGAATTCCCCATAAAAAACTTGCAATCGCCTCTACCTTCCTCCTGGTAACAATCTGCCCATTCTTGAAAACATCCTATCCTGGTTCTCCCACAACATACCATATGAGACACTTATTCTTGGTGATGTCAACTTTCACTGGTCTAAACTCTGACCACCCCCCCAACTCAGTATCCACCTACACGGCTTCCACCAACCTATAACATCTCCCAGTCACTTCCATAAAAATTCCACCTCCATCATAGACTGGATCCTTACCAATTCCCCCCACCAACCACCAACACCACAATCCCACCACCTTAACTGAATCTCTCAGTGATCATCTCCCTACCACCATCTTTAGACACTACTCCCATATTCCTAAACCCCACCGTATCAAAGGCTGTCGAAAACTATCGACTTTCAATTCATCCCAATTTAACTCCATTATCCTCATCATAGATTGGTCCATCCTAAAACACCTCCCCCTAAACGATGCTGTAAGCACTTTCAATAGCATCTTTATGAGTACTCTAAACTCCTTAGCTCCCTCTAGGAAGATTAGAGTAAAATCAAATCATGCTCCCTGACTCTCCAAGGAAACTAGGTCCCTTAGAAAACCTAGACTAAAACTAAACAACCACCTCTTCTTCAAAAATACAGGCAACTGAGGAACCTTGAAAAAAACATACAACTAATGACAAAAAGTTATACTATAACTCTGCTCAGCTTAACAACAAATCCAATCCTCGAAAATTTTGGTCAACTCTCAACAACATCCTCTATCCTAGAAAGCCCTCTAATCCCTCCCCATACCCTAACTTTTTCTGTCAGGAAATAGCTACCCTCCTGAATAAACACTTTATCTCTTCCATCCAAAATCTGGTAACCTCTAAGCCAAACTCTACTTTGACGCCCACCCTCCAAGTCCCACTAACACAACTTTGTTTTCATTTGAGCCAGTTCTCATTACTTACATCAAATTTCTGCTACTCAAGCTAAAACCTAGCTCTCCTTCCACTGACAATCTATCTCCTACATTCCTCAAACTTGCTGCTGACTCAATTGCCTATCCTATATCTATACTAATTAATGTATCTATTCTGGAATCTACTGTCCCCACCATTTCGAAATCTGTCTTTACTATCCCTCTTCATAAAGGTGGAAACTCCACTGACCTCTCAAACTACCGACCCATTGCCAATCTGTCCCCCTCTTCAAGATATTAGAAAAATGTATTCACTCGCAGCTTCTCAATCACCTCCTCATGCACCACTTACTTACCCCTACCCAACATGGATTTCGTCCTCACCACAGCACAACCACTGCCCTCCTCTCCTTCACTCATATCATTGCAGAGCCCTAGACAACAATAAACTCTTTTCCTGTCTCTTCCTAGATCTCTCCAAGGCCTTTGATACTGTCTCTCATCCTCTACTACTATCCAAACTCGCAAATCTCCACCTATCCTCCTCCACACTTGTCTGGTTTACTAGTTACTTATCTGGCAGGGAACAGTCTATCAAATGGCTCTCATCCTTCTCACCTTTCCTTCCCATCTCCACTGGTGTTCCCCAAGGCTCCATCTTGGGATACTTTTTGTTTAACATCTCCACCAATGATCTTTACACCTCATGCAAAAAAATCCTCCCTTATTCAGTATGCCGACAACTCTACACTTGTATCCATCTCAAATAACATTCCTGAACTACACTCCCTGACCCAACAAGCCCTTCTATCCACTGAACAATGGCTCTCTCATAACCTACTGATCCTAAATCCCAAAAAGACCAAACTCCTACTTTTCCTTCCCCGTTCTCTTTCTCATCACAAAATGTCCTTTTTTATTACATCTTCTAACAATACAACTATCCAACCTGACACCCACACAAAACTCCTAGTGGTCATTATCAATGATGAACTAAAGTTCAACCTACACATACTCCAGTGTATAAAAAAAAACAGAAACTAGGTATGCTATATCGGAGCAAAAACTACTAACTCCTGAATCTAGACTTACCCTGGGCCAGGCACTCCTCCTTCTCTCCCTTTTATATGCCACCCCAATTCTTGCTAATATCCAGGCCTCCATTTTAAACAAACTCCAACAGACTTACCATAAAATAGCCAAATTCATTACTAACTCCCCATACAACTCACACCACTGCATTTCTTTAAACTCGCTTGAATGGCTTGAACTTCCCCAATTTCTATTATCTTATCAATTTCATATGCTACACTCTATTCTTTATAAACCCTCCTTCTGTCCATCTCTATCTTCCTTAGTCTCCATCTACATCCCATCCTGGACCCTCCATACTTCTAACCAATAGTTACTTGATATCTACCACCCAAAAAGGTCAGTAGGCAAACTACTCTACAAACACTCCCTTGCCCATGCTTGGAACAAACTTCCCCTTGACTTACGTTCAGTCTCCCACACCTCACACTTTAAAAATGAACTAAAAGCTTATTTTCTCAATTCCAGGACCTGTCCTTGCCATGACCCCACCTAGTCTTCCTTCCCTTCATGTACCCTTAAAAGGTCCATACTTAGTACCTCATTACACCTTTCTCTCCAATGTGTCTACTATGCATTTGCATAATTTTATACAAAGAAAAATATGTATTGTTAACCTATTGAACTATATCAATGTAAAATTATGTTACTAAGCTTCTTTTTAATGCAACTTTAACTTTATGCATGTAACCCAACATATGTGAATCTTTTTGCTATAACTGCTATTATATCAATAATGTTTAAAACTGTACTTGTTTAAAAATGTACTACTGGAGCTTTTCTCTTCGGGTCTCCACTGAAAATGGGCCACAAGCCCAGTTGGACAAAAACAGTTAGCAAATGGCAATAAATAAATAAATAAATACATATAATAAAATAAATTACTCTGATTGCATTTCTTCTATTAACAATCTAATATTTAAGTGGAATTTTGTTTTTGTTTTCAATGGATGAAAAACTTTCAATTATTAAAATGATTATTTTACCTAAGATACTTTATGTTGTTCAATCTATTTATTTAATGCCTCCAAAAGCATTAATTAGAAAATGTAATAAGTTGATTTTGAAATTGTTATGGTAACCAAACAAACCTTTACACATTATTTAAGAGATTGGTCTCTAGGTGGTATAGGCTTTCCAGATATAGAACTCTACATTATTTCTTCTATGATTAGGACCTTCTTACTATTATTAGATGGACATCATTCAGCTTAATGGAAGACATTCCAGGAAATTCTCTGTTTTGATGCAAATGAGGGAACTAACTTTATTAAACTTTCAATAATAAATAATCCATGTATTTGGATATCCAACAATTACTTTCTTTTATATAGATTTCCTGATAACTTAACATATTATATGAAACTTTTATTTAAGAAATTCAGAGATTACACATATAAAAACATGATTTATAAAAACTGGATATTTATTTTGTTTCCAATTGCATATACAAAGGATCTTATTGCCTCTTCCATTATGACTAATATATTTTTATTGAAAGAAAAAAATCTTAATTTTTGGTTTCAGTTCTTACAAGATGAAAAATTAAGTACATTAGAATACCTAATAATTAATTTTGATTTAAATAAATCTAAATGGTTGCAACTTCAATCTCTTAGACAATTAATAATAGATAAAATTAACTTAATCCCTCGATATTCAAGATTATCAATGCCTAATTTAATACAATTTTTGGTATTTTCTATGCAACAAAATACAGCTTCTGAAAATTAAGTCTCTTCTATATATAGAATAATTAATAAAGAATCAAAAAATGTTTCAGATAATTTCTGGAACTATTTCATTTTAATTAATAAAAAGTCACCTTCTGATTTAGATAAAAAATAATTCTGGAAACACCTATGTTTACTACACCATCCCTTAGATGGAGAATATATGCTTGAAAATTTATGAACAGAGCTTTTCTCATACCTCATAGATTAGAACTGATTACTAAAAATAGGGTGTTGTGTTGGAGATGTAAATCAAATTCTAAACCTGACTGGTCACACATGTTTTATGATTGCATAACTCTGAGGAAATATTGGGGAAAATCAATCATCTTTTCCAAACACTTTTTAATGATAAGTTTACATTGACCAAATCTTTGATTCTGTTTAACACTCCAATTCCTAATTGTGTTAAGAAAATTAAATATCCTATTTTATGGACTGTTTAAACAGTTACTAGAAAAGTAATAACCAGAAATCTTAAATCCAAACATAATCCTTCTTTTGCAGAATTCAAAAATATTCTTATTGAAACCTGTAGTTTAGAAATGATGGCTATTAAGTCAAGAACTAATAGAACACCTTTTCATATAATTTGTGGTCCAATCTGAAATCCATACTAGATAAAGATTCATGTACTGTTTAAAATAATGTATTATGATTTTTATCAATGCTGTTATGTTTTATCTTTCAGACACTGTTGTAAATACTTTATTTGTTTTGTTGTAGTGTTTATTGGTTTCTGCTTGAAATGCAATTTCTTTGTGAATCTTTGTAAACATTTTGTTTTGTTATAAACCTTAATAAAAACTGTTTAAAAAAAGATTTGGAGTCTGCTACTTTCACAGTGTGGGTTCTGTCAGTGAGCCAGTTGACAACCCATCTTGTGACATAGGGATTTATACCTAGTTTAGTGAGTTTATCTATAATTCCAGTGTGGGGGATGGTGTCAAAAGCCTTGGCGAGATCTAGATAGGCTGTGTGAACTACCTTACCCTCGTCTAGGCTTTGGTGACTGCTTCAAAGAAGTCTATCAGGTTTAGGAGACATGATCTTCCTTTTACAAACCCAAACTGGGTGGGGTCCAGAGTTTGGAGATTACCAATGTCTTTGTTTATAAGTTCCACAATGATACGTTCCATGGTCTTGCAGACCAGGCACATTAGGTTAATGGTGCAGGAGTTCCCAGGGGTCCATGGTGGCTCCCCCTTTGTGGAGTGGGATAACCATTACTGTGCACCATTCAGTGGGCACAAAGCCTGAGGTGAGTCTATAAATATATATATTCAAGACTTTTGTTGAATGTCAGCACATAAATATATAATAATAAAAAGGAATTTTAGAAAACACTGTTGTGAAAACCAGAAATTTACTATCCTTTGATTTTCAAAACTGATGAGAATAAATGTTGCTATATTTGTCTAATGATGCAGAATTTTAAAAAATGGGTAATTTGGATCAGTATTATTTTATTTTCCCTTTGTTTTCCTACTTCTGCTTCAGTAGAGATGATATGCATTGGATCCTTTACATCCACCAGAGCTGCCACCAACTCCAGCAGGTGGGACTGTGGTTTTATATCTCATCTGAAGGAAGACACATTCAGGAGTGCAGCCCACTCCTAATGCTGATCTGCAGTTTCAGCATTCCAGGCACCTGGATTGGGAATAAAACCCACAGTCTTATAATCTTCTAGCACTAAACGCAAGCGCTGTACTTGTTGGGCCACTGATGATAAAATATGTGGTATATTATATCATATTATATTATATCATACTATATTATATTACATTATATTATATTATATTATTTTATATTGTATCATATTATATATCATACTAATATTATATTATATTATATTATATTATATTGTATTGTATTATATTATATTATTATATTATATTATATTATATTGTATTATATTGCATTATATTATATTATATTGTATTATATTGTATTATATTATATTATATTATATCATATTATATCATATTATATTATATTGTATTATATTATATTATATCATATTATAGTATATTATATTATATTGTATTATATTATATTATATTATATTGTATTATATTATGGAATACTGAAAAGACGTAAAGATGTGACATGTTTTTAAATACGACCTTGTTACTGACTGTTATGTAATTATTGTTTTATTTTGTTTGTAAAGAAATTCAACAAACAAGTATCTGTAATCTTTTTGAGTGGGAGAAGAATTTGATGGTACACCAAGCTAGTGGCGGTGAAGCTTGTGTGTGAGTATGGAGTGGTTGGAGTCAGGAGAAGTACACACCAGCAGAATGTCAGTGAAAATGTGACTATAACTGCAGTTTAGGAAGGTGGCTCAGGTAACGCAGTTTTGTTGAATATGTTAAATGCATCTGGACCTGTAACAGTTAAAAGCTGAATGTAGTCAAGACTGGTATTCATAATGGTATTCTGTTCTTTTCTGTGTTTTTCACAACTGCCATGGAGAGAGCTCTGAATGTGAGGACCCATTCCATGAGATTGGCAAGGATACGAGAAGCATGTGGTATGTATGCACTAGTATCAGCAATGAAACATAAACCCAAGCCTTTGGTGTGGGAACAGACCCCATAGTCTTTTTAACTTCAAGTTTCATCAGGGGCATGTCATACCTATCCAAGCTGATGGGCTTCTTTGAGAAGGGCACCAACACATTGGATGAGAACAAAATGGTTCACACTGTCTACCTTGAGCTGGCCAAGGCATTTAAAACAATACTTCACTTGGGCATTGTTGGCAAACTCAAGAGGTTAGGTACAAACTTGTATGTCACATGATGGATAGTCAACTGGCTCACAGACAGGACCCAGGAAGTTAGAACTGTGGAGTCCACCTCTACAAAGAGGCCAATCACAAGTGGAGTCCTTCAGAGATACATCCTGGGACCGCTCATTTAAAAAAAAAATATCTGGGAGCACAAGACCCAGGATAAAGAAAGTGTAAATCCTGGTAGGTGCACTGGTGCTAGGACTGGAAAAAATGACATTGTAGAATCCTCAAGACATGGGAACACTCCTACGATGGGGCTAGGCTAGGCCTAGAGGGAGGATGGCCCCACTGTTGCAGAAGGAAGTAGCAGTCTGCAAAAATAACATAAATTGATAGGCCAAAAAAGAGGTAAAAGATGATAGAGTGGACTATTGAGGATAAGAAAGAAATTATGTATTGTTACTATTATGCAGTATTTCCAGACAGAAGATATACAAAAAGATTAAGAGAGAAATTAGAGGAAAGAAAATACTTCTACAAGAAAAACTGTCAGAAACCTCAAATAAAAATTTGTGTTCATTAATACAACAGGTTTATGAAAAACATTGCATAGACTAAGAAACCTTGGGTAGTTTGGAAAAATAAGTGATTGAGGAAGTGTGAAAATATAAACAACAAAATCTAGAAAGTTTTGAAAGGTACAAAAATGAATTATGGACATGGGAAAGAAAGATAGATCTGATATGGTGCACAGGAGAAAGCTAAATTAATCAACACAAAAAAGACAGCCCCAAAGATATTTAAAGAGAAATAAGGCAAAGGCATCCAGATATGGAAAAATTCACAATAAAAATAAGATCACAAATAGGGAATACAGAACAGAAGATTAATAAAGTGCAACTTAAAAAAAAAGAAGATGAAGTTATGGAATACTTGTGAAGTGAAGGATTTAGTGCAGAAAGTCTAACACAGGTTACATCACAGTATAATGAAACAATGAGTCTCCAAAGTAAGGAGAAATACAAGCAGAAAACATCTGAAGAAAGAAATATGGACATGGAAAAGAAAAAGAGATTTAAGATGGTGCAATTTTTACGCAAAGGAGAAAGCAAAACTAACCAATGCAAAAAGAGCAGCACCAAAGATATCTGAAGAAAAATACAGGTGAAGGTATTCAGATATGGAAACATTCACAATAAAAAAATAAGATCACAAAGAGGGAACACAGAACAGAAAATTAGTGAAGTGGAACTTGAAAAAATAGAAGATGAAGTTATGGAATACTTGCAAAGTGAAGGATTTAGTGCAGAAAGTCCAACACAGATTACATCACAGCATAATGAAACAACGAGTCTCCAAAGTAAGGAGAAACTTGAGCAGAAGACATCTGAAGAACAAATATGGACATTGGAAATAAAAAAAGAGTTTTAATATGGTGCAATATTTATGCAAAGGAGAATGCAAAACTAATCAATACAAAAAGAGCAGCACTAAAGATATTTGAAGAGAAGTACAGGCAAAAGCATCTGAACAGGGAACATTTTACAATCCAAAAAAAAAAAACAAAGAGGAAAAGTAGAAAAGAGGATTAGAAATGGAGAAGTTAAAGAAATAGAAACTGTTGTTATGGATTACCTATGAAGTAAAGGATTTAGTGTAGAAAACCTAACTGAGATAACATCATAGCAGGAAAGAGTAATGGATCTCCAAATTAGGGAGAAACCAGTGGAACAGGCAACATCTGATCAGTTGCCATATGAAGATACTTTGGAGCCTTTTGTGGATAACTCATACAAATATTCAGTTGAAGTTACACAGCAAGATAAAGAACAGGAAACTGCGGCATCTCTGACACAGTCAGTGTTGTGGAGTGATAGGCCAGTGAGATCCCATATGAAAGAGTAATGGATGCCACAGGATGAAACGGAAGAGAACCTGGCAGAGGAAGATGCTGTGGAACTTTCTATAGAATGCCTGAAGGAAATGGAGAACAAAGAACATGCCCTCAGTGTAGAAGAAAATAATCTAAGAGAAGAGCTGCTTGATTTAATAAAAATGGACAGACATATTAAGATCAATGAAAGAAATAGACTACAGAAAGTCAATAAAACTCACAAAGGTAGAAATGTAAAAAAATAAATGAACACAGTAATTGGGACTGTCCATAGAGATTCATGCAATATAACAGAAATAAACAAGATATATTGTTGTGCAGCTAAATTAATAAGAGATAAAATCTTACCACAAAAACATAGGGTAGTAAGCGAAAGGAAGCGGAGAAAGCAAATTCCTGCATGGAAGTATGGATTAGAGAAAACTATAAAGCAATTAAGGCAAGAAGTGTCACTGTTAGAAGAGTATAGAAGAGGGAACAGATCAACAAAAATACTCAGAAAAATAGATATAATAAAAGCAAGACACACTATCAGAACAGATTAGGATGTATCTTGCACTGTTGCAAATAATACACTAAAAATATCAGCACAGGCAGAAAAACTTGGAAGATACACAAAAACATAAAGGAAACATACACAATAAGCAATTTATTGATGACCCAAATTTTTTTTTATAGAAAACTGGGAAACAAGGCAAAAGAAATTGAAACAACACCACAAAAAAGAAGAAATAGATATATTTTGGAGAGATGTCTATGAAGATCCTGTGAAACATAAAGATGCTAAATGGACAGACATAAAAGAAAGAATAAGAAGTTTAATGGTGCAGGATATGAAATGGGATGAAGTAACAACCAGAGAGATTGAAACAAAGTTAAGAAAATCTCTAAACTGGAAAACCCCAAGCCCAGATAGAGTAACTAACTTCTGGCTAAAAGTAATAACATCTTTACATGAAGATTTAGCCATGAGTAAGAATTATTTATATGTGCACCCTGAACAGACACCAGCCTGGTTAACAACAGGGAAGAAGAATGGCCCTACTTAAGGCTGAACCTGCAAGCTACCCTAAAAACTATAGACCAATAACAGAATGCCCCTACTTAAGGCTGAACCTGCAAGCTACCCTAAAAACTATAGACCAATAACAGAATGCCCCTACTTAAGGCTGAACCTGCAAGCTACCCTAAAAACTATAGACCAATAACCTGCCATGATAAAGGACAAACTATTATTCCAGGAATAAAAATTTAAAGAGGAATATTCCAGGGTGACTCTTTGTCACCGCTGCTCTTCTGTCTTGCCCTTAACCCATTAAGTTGTCTACTTAACAAATTAGGTCATGACTACAATTTGGCTACCAGAAAATAAGAAATTGTAAAGACTTCTCATCTTATTTTTGTAGATGATTTAAAACTATGTAGTACATCAGATGAGGAATGAAATGCGCAACTGCAAGTGGTCAAAACATTTTCAGATGCTATAAGAATATCATTTGGTCTTGATAAATGTGCAAAAGCAACCTTTAAAGCAGGAAAACTGAAGCACCAAGAAAATATCAGTTTGGGTTATCAATGTGATATAAAATAACTTGAGCAAGAGGGAGTGAATAAATATTTGGTATATGAAGAATCAACAATAAAACATGAAGAAATGCAAATAAAACTTAAGAATATTTTAGAAGATTACAATCAACACTGAAAACAGCGTTGACATCTAGGAACAAATACTGAAAACAGTGTTGACATCTAGGAACAAAGTCCAAGCTATAAACCAATTTGCTCTTCCTGTCCTAACTTACAGTTTTGGAGTGACTGACTAGCACCAAAACGTGTTGGATAGGTTAGACAGGAAAACAATAAGGATGCTTCATGCTCATCAAATGATTTATAAACATCAGTGCATACCAAGACTATATATTCCCTGTTCTGAAGAAGGGATGGGCCTCCTTGAAATTGATTACATGCATAGAGCTGCAATCATGGGGCTGCACGCATACTCTGCTGACCTGACAAGACCCACTCATACTGAAACTTTTGAAACATGAGAAGAATAAGTCTAAGATGAATTCCCTGCTTACTTTAGCAGAAGGATATTAGCATCAAGAAGGAATTAAATCAAACCAGAAGTAGATAAAAATCAAGCAGCAACTGAATGTGCCAAAAAAAAAAGAAAGAATATAAGGTGAAGGATCAGATGAGAAGGCAAGAAATGTGGAAAAAGCATAAATATAATTGCAAGTATAGAAAACTTCTGGAAAAACCTCATGTTGATCAGGATCGAATGCAGGAATGGTTAGGGAGAGGTGAATTTAAATCAAAAGATGAAAGGTTAATGCTGGCATCCCAAGATAGTGAACTACATACATGCTGGTTTAGAAAGTCCATTAAACATGTGGAAGAAACAGACAAATTTAAGTTTTGTAAAACAGAATTGGAAACGGTCATACATCTTGTTGCTGGTTGTGATATACTAATGGCAGAAGGATTATATACTGAAAAGCATAATAATGTGGCAAAACTGTTGCATTGGGGATTGTGCAAACATTATGATATTGGAATGGCTGAAAAGCACTGGAAACAAGGGGCACAAAGCATCATAGAAAATGATGGAGTTTATACCACATGGGATCATCCATTACCAACAGTTCAAAAAATAGATGTGACAAAAGCAGATATAGTAGTCCATGAAAAGAAGACACAAGTAGCATTGATCACTGAAATTGCCACACCCAGTGACTACAGTGTCTTGCCTACAGAAAGACACAAAGTTATAAAATATCAGGATCTGCAGGCAGAAACAAGCTCAATGTGGAGGAGTCACCCAGAAAGTTTCAGTAATAGTAGGAGCAACGGGTCTTATAAAAAAGAATTTACAGTCATATTTAGATATGTTACCAGTACATGTAACTTCATACGGACTGCAGCAGGAGTCATTATTGGGCAAATTGCGGGTGCTGCAAAGAGCACGACTGGCTGACATCAACGATTGAAACAATACTAATTTCATGAACTTTAATCATACTTTGAATTAGGAACAGGGCCCATTCCCGTCATGGTATTAGAAACCCAAAACACTCGGAGAAATTAAAAAAGTGAACAACTTTGCTGTTAATATGTTATGTTATGTTTATGTGCAATTACAGAGTTATAACAGAGGCTCAGTTAATTAATCAAGGGGGTGGTGAAAGCTGACACACTCTGGCTAGGCTTATAAATGCCCTTGGGCATATAGCCTAGTACCTACCTATGAACCTATGAACCTATTGCATATTAACAAATAGTGCTATTCAGTAATATAACTGAAATATAAAATCACTGTCACCTCATACAGTTTTGACATTACAAAAAATGTGCAGGCAGCTCTCCCATGAATAAAACTTTTTAATACTTTCTTCTGTTACAATTTCAGAAATATAATAGTTTGTTTGAGGTATGTTTTTGAATAAGATTTAATGAAATAGAGAAACAGGAATGCATATTGCATTTCCTCATTGCTTTTTGAAAAGGATTTATAGAAATTATAAATATATATTCAGGATGTACCTGACATTTTCTCATCAAACCTTCAGGAATCAAGACCTTAATTAGCACTGATATGCACATATCTAAGTTAAAATCCATCAAAGTTTTAAACAACTTAAATCATACATAAGCAATATCAGTAATTGCATCTGAGGGGTGGAGTTATGTGAAATGCATATTCTCTCTCTGTCATGAACACACACACACACACACACACACACACACACATACACATACACACATACACACACACACACACACACACACACACACACACACACACACACACACACACACACACACACACACACACACACACACACACACACACACACACGCACACGTACGCACGCACACGCGCACACACACGCACACACACACGCGCACACACACACACACGCACACACACGCACACACACGCACGCACACACACACACACGCACACACACACACACGCACACACACACACCCACACACACGCGCGCGCACACACATGCACGCACACACACACGCGCACACACACACACACGCACACACACACGCACGCACACACACACACACACACACACACACACACATGCACACACACACGTACACATGCACACGCATACACACGCTGCACACACACACACACGCACACACGCATACACGCACACACACACGCACACGCACACACGCACACACACACACGCACACACACATGCGCACACACACGCACACACACGCACGCACGCACGCACACACACACACACACACACACACACACACACGCACACGCGCACACACGCGCGCACACACGCGCACACACACACACACACACACACATCCACAATTACATTTCCTTTCTTAATTCGATTTTCCCAGTTGACGTTTCCTGTACAACAGTCTTTTTGATTTTTTTCTCAGTCACTAACAACTATGCTCCATCTGGCTTCTAACAAGCAACAATCTTCTTTTCTGAATGTTGTTGTGACATCCACCACTGCTACCAATACGTGAGTGGCACCCCTATGTGTCGTCCCCAAGCTGGACCAGTAATCAAAAAGCCTAAATCCTCACTACTGATACTGGAGAGGGACATGCACTTGAAATACAAATGGATACACTTAGTATTTCCAGATGCAGACCTCTCTAAATCGAGTACAAGTTCCCTTATGGGCACATAGGTAACACACTAAGCCCAGGCTCTGGATGTCTCTATATCAGTTTCCCTCCAGATCCACAGTAAGACTCCCCACTGGTACAGCTGTAGGCTTAGGTGCTCAGCCAAGTGTCCAAGCCAAGTCCTCCAGCACCCTCTCTTTAAACCCAGTGCTTTGTGTCTCTGCCCCAATTAGATGACACATACACTCTTTAAGATTTAATTTTCACACACATACACCTGTGAAAGGCTGGCACAGATTACCTGCTCTACCAACTTTGCCCAGACTATAAGGTAATCACTGTCACCAGTCAGTACTATAAGGCTCTTAAAAGGGTATCCAATTATACTGTATAATATTAGTACAAAATCAAATGGTAGTAGTTCGCCAAGACATCTAGGCCTTCTGGATTGGTCCACACAGTGTCACTAAATAAATATAAGCACTCTCAAAGGTTAAGTAATCTCTACAAGGATCAGCCAAAATAAAAGTTTTACATATATTTAATAACAAATAATAAAAGAGCATAAAATACTGAATATATATTTACAGTAAACCATAGAGTTCAGATAACAGGAAATATTGAAAGCAAACACATTCTCCCAGTTGACGTTTCCTGTACAACAGTCTTTTTGATTTTTTTCTCAATTATTAACAACTATGCTCCATCTGGCTTCTAACAAGCAACACTCTTCTTTTCTGAATGTTGTTGTGATGCCCACTCCTGCTGCCAATATGTGATGGGCACCCCTATGTGTCATCCCCAGGCTGGACTACTCCCTGTAAAATATAATATCCAAGATAACTTGCAAAATGGCCTCATCTGGTCACCTGACTCTAGGTTCCCACAATATCTCCTTTTGAAGTTTGAGACAGGAAATTAGCAGACTGCTATAATGCGCATTTAGGGCTTTTATGGCAATGCTTAGGAGGCAGAACCATTTACACCACTTTCCCCCTTCTTTACAAAAGCTAACAGCTAATGGTTGCTCCCAGACCTACTGTATCCAGGCCTACTCAGCACTGTGGGATGCAGTTCAATGACTTAACAACTCATTTACATTTCCTTTATTTTTTTTCAAATACGCCAGCTGGTTAACCATTGCTGTGTCAGTGTCCTCTATTAAAACATATACATTTAATTCAGATACCATAATACATGTGCATTTCTCTTCATTTCAGCAGGGTGCACTGTTGATACATTTTAACACAATTAACACAAGCAAAGCTTACAAATATATTTTCAGCACAAGCATCTGGACAGATCAGTCTGATATACTA
>NC_056733.1:991845515-991858015 GCF_019279795.1 Protopterus annectens
AGCCCTGAATGCACACTTTCAAAATGATACCCACATCAACACATACAGCCACATCTCATGGAGCCTTGACATCTAAGCCTATAATGCAAGCCACCACAAAATCAAGCATTCTAGTAATTGGAGACTCGATTGTGAGACACACTGATATCCCTCTTACTAGGCTGAATAAGGAGAAACTCATGGTCAATTCCTTATCAGGGGCTAGGATCTGTGAAATTACGCATGCACTCAGGTCATGGGACCACAAGTTGTGGTGTGACTCAGTGACAGTCCATGTTGGTGTAAATGACCTGAGACATACCTACCTAGACTATATGAAGAGAGACATCATGGAGCTATCAGAAGTTGTGCCCTAGGCTGGTATGACCTTAGCACTGAGAAGCATTTTACCTTCTCCAAGGACGATGCCACAATATGAAGAGAAGATGACTGACTGGTGTCATTCTAAGGGGAGTGCAATATCTGTCAGCATGGAAGAAGACAGTCAACAGACCACACTCTTTTGCCAGGGATGGTCTGTAACTTTCCCTCTAGACTTTCGAATATTAGTTAAAACGTTGTCTCCCCCCCCTTAGTACTTTTTTAAGTAATGCCAAACTGAAAGTATTTTTAACATAGCAAATCAAAACCAAGAAAATTTAAAGGTGTTACAGCTGAATGCTAGGATTTAAACAAAAAACTCAATTTTTTTCAAGCTCCCTTCACCCTAGAGAATGCTGACATCTGTGTCGTCACTGAGACATGGTTTAAAGCCGTGGACAACACACCAACAGTGCAATGTCTTCCACACATTTAGATCAGCTACAACACAGACAGGGAATTAAAGTGGAGATGTCTTGATTTACATAAACTTTAGACCCCAACGATGAGCAAACCAAATGATGCACTTGAAGTACTCCAGGTTTAAATCACCATAAGCAAAATCCCATATCACTTCCTTGCAAGCTTAGGTTCCCCCCACCCCCCATGACCCAGGAAACCCATAAAATGTATTTAAGCTTATTCTAAACATATTGAAAACACTCACCATCCAACCAGATATCATATTCATGGATCAGTTTAATTACCTTGCTATTAACTGAGCATCATATACAACACCAAATGTGCAGGCACAGAGCTTCCTGGAGTTTGTAAGCACAAACTCCCTGGACTAGATAGTCAATATGCTAACCAGATGTGCAAACATACTGGATCTGGTCCTCATTAATATGGCTGCACACTGCCTAGTATAGTGTCTTCTCTGGTAATGTCAGACCGCAAAATGGTCTCCTTTGAATAAATGACAGAATTCAAGCTAACCCTGCAATGCTCATAAAAAGGCTATCTTCCTACCATTAAGTGATAAACTGGTAACATTTCAAGTCCCAACGTTGAGAATACTGCTGCTTATGTGGAACTGTTCACTGAAACCCTATACAAGCATGTTAAGAGGTGTATAGAAGCAGCTGTACTCACCATGAAGAAGTCTGGAACTAATTAAAAAAACAAGTTCCCAAGTGGAATCACAACATCAATATGCTGTATAACAGAAGGAAGAAAATCATGGCAGAAATTAAGAGACATAGCACCCAGCAGGGTAAAAGCACTGTCATCACACAAAACAAACAACTCAGAACTCAAACAATGTCTATGCCAAATTTGAGGTAAAACGGGCATCCCAGGCCAAGGGCAAACACAAGACATTCATTAGCTATGCCTGCAACCCCAAAGGCAATATACAGTTGTGTACAGAGATCATTGTTAATGGAGCCATGTATAATCAGCCAAAATATATAACACACCTACTGGCAAAGAAATTTATCTCTGACTTTACCCCTCTCTCCCTCTCAATGTTTCCTCAGGAAATAACCATCAAATATAGCTCCCCCTACTATCACTAGGGAGCAGGTCCTCAATGCCCTCTCTAAGACCACAAACAATGCATCCATGTGCTCAGACAATATCCCAGGATGCCTTCTAAATACCACAAAACATGACCTATCAGGCCATCTGGAGTTGCTATTTATTTGTAGCCTACAAACTGGCTTCATGCCTCATGGATGGAGAACATCAATGGTCATCACTGTACACAAAGGTGTGCATCTACAGACCCTGGGGACTGCAGAGCCATGAGTATCACTAGTCTCATATGCAAAGCCACGGAAAGAATTATCATGGAAATGATCAATAATGACATAAGAAATCTCCAAACACTGGACTACAACCAAATTTCGTATTGTCAAGGGCAGATCAGGCCTACTCAAGCTGGTAGACGTCTTTGAGAAGGTCACCAGAGCAATGGATGAGAGCAAAAGGGTTCACACTGCCTACCTTCACCTGGCCAAGTTATTTGGCATAATAAGCTACTCAGGCATTGTTGACAAAGTCAAGAGGTTAGGGACATACCTCTCAACCATATGAATTCCTCAGTATTTACCAGTTTTGAGGGAAAAATAATGGGGGTACCACAAAGTCTACGAGTGGCCCCTTTAATACACAAATTTCCCATTTTTTATTTCAAATTTGTTTTTGTTCAAAGTCATGAGTGAGGGCATGTAAGATGACATCAGCTTCATAAGGCAGACTGGCAGCCACTTGGAATTCGTCTGAGGACTCGGGCTGCGTCTGTAGTGTGTTTACCTCTATACGTATGTTCATACATTGATTCTTTGAACATTTTGGATTTATATTAGCAGGGCGCCAGGGAAAACTTATGGATGTCCCACACTCTCTAATGTTACTGCATTGGCTAGCCTAGTGGAACCAGTGTCTGCAGCAAAGTAAGAACAGCAACAGGTAGCTGTGACTAGCACAGGAGTTTGCCTTCTAATGCCATTGAGCTGAATCTTGGGAAACCTAAATTATGTGGAGGTGATGCATAGCCCACTGACAAGAAGATGCCTGTGCAGTTCCTGCCTATTGACATCCTGCAGCTAGGATTGTGCTTTGATGGCATGGCCACATGTTGCAAGACCTGTTGGAAGGATATCCATTCCCAGAATTTCCCAAGGTCGTGTATTTAACTACCATAGGAAAAAGAAAATTTGGCAAAACACCCCTGTGATTAATGCTTTTTCTATTTTTTTTTTATGATTATATTAACTGTGGTTAATTGGGTGGTTAGCACAGCAGCAGGCAGCAGCACATAGCGGCTCCGGGACCAGCAAGCGGAGTAGACTAGAGGACGAAAGGACCCAAGCTCATATGTTTTTAATTAATATTTACGTTAATGGATGCTGTTGAGACAAGTACTACTAGTAGTTAAATAGTATGGGACCTTTATAAAATTTCTGGCTACATCCAATTCCCAGTCTTACTACACACCTGCAGAAGTGTATGCACCTAGGTAAAAAGTCTATCACAACACTATCTTAACTTATGTGTTTACTTGACTTAAAGATGACTGCTAACCTTTGTTAAAGAGTTGAAATGGCTATTGTTTTCTAAGCTGATTTTTGCCATCATCTTTCTACAGTCACCTTTTAAGAATTGCATTTGTATTCCATACTTTGGGCGGTAAAAGCAAAAAAAGACAAATTTATAAACCTTCGCCTTGTCATATCTGATGTGATGAGTGTCAATTGAAATCAGGATGGTGTCAGGTGGAAAATGGCCGATTACAAAGAGCTGAGGGTGAGAAAGGATATTCACTGTTTAGGTCATTTATGGTACTCGATGACCTTCAGCGATAATAAATCAGCAAGTTAAGGGTGACCCACTGCTGTCTAAATTAGGCTGTACCTGTGTTTTGTTTGTGAATAAATTCACAGCTACTCACCACTAGTTGGTTGACAGAAAGGGAGTTGCTGTCTACTCTTGATATGTTTGTATATTTGATAAATTAGTTTTACTCAGTTAGGTTGCCTTTGCTTGATGGCAGTGGTGTGCCCACCTCCTGTGAATGTAGCTTAGGGGTCAGTTGTGCTTTGTTTACGTTTTGTTTCTTTGTCAAGTCACTGAAGAAATAAATGATGGACATATCACTCCTTGTGCAGCTGCCTGTGTATGGGTCACACTAGTATAGAGCACCCAAGTGTGAACTAAGAAGCAGGTGCCTGGAAGTTTTATAAGTCTTATCACATTAAGAGGATCTTAGTTCCAACATAATTGGTGTTTGGGGGAGTACATTAATATTTACGCGAAGAAGTCTGAAAAAGTGCAGTGCATTCACAGCCAAGAATGATTACAAAAATATTATGGATTTTTCTCATTAACTATTGCTGCTTCAAATCTCCCATTTCATTTTTATTCAAAACCTGCTAAAATCTAAACAGATTTGTTTTGAAACAGCACCTTTAACTGAAATACATTTAAAGCTCATCTTATAAGAATAACTGGCTGTAATAACTGGTGTCATGATGGTAAAGCTGTTATGACAGGAATTATGTACAGAATGAGATGTTGGAATATTCACATTTTGCATGATTAAATGTCACTTTTAAGATTTTGCCATCATACTGCATTATTCCTAAGGGATATGTTCACATTGTTTTAAATATACAAGGTTTGTTGCTGTATTTAGATGGAGGTGTATAGCAGAAGTTTTTCAATTAGTCATACAGACTACAGAACTTTTCTAGGTTGCCTCTGACATCTGTGTTTGTCTTTGTCCAGCTTTACTGTTTTTCCAGATAACAAGTGCAGTGTTTGACACAGCTTAATTTGTCTCACTTAAAACATTCACTTTATATAGCATGTGCGGTTGTACAGTTCATACTTGTTAGTTGATGTGGAGAGGGTGTTTGTTTATACCCATGTGTTTGACTTTTACTTTAGTTTCTACTGAATGAGAATGTTTGATATTTTCTATAGTTTTTGATAAAATCATCTTTATATATATATATATATATATATATATATATATATATATATATATATATATGTATATATATATGGGTCTATATTAGAACATTGAAGTTTCAAAATTTCGAATGTTCTGATACCGACCCCTATTCAACGAACGTTTACAACATCGAACATGCAGAACAGTGAATTTTTTCCTAGGGAAAAAATTTGTTGTTCCAAAACACATACAGACAACACAAGCACACAAAAACAGACAGCAATCCACACACATATACCTAAAATGTTACATCTAACCCTACACTAAACTGTACATACACCACTAACTATCCACTTACCTTAACCCAAACCCTAACCCTAAGGTCCTTCACTATCGCACAATTACCTGACCCGTGCCCTAACCCTAACTCACCTCACCCACCCTAACCCTCATGTCCACACAATCGCACACATACCTAACCCACGCCCTAACCCTAACTCACCTAACCCGTGCCCATTCGCACACTTACCTGAACCTGACCCGTACGTTTCCACCACAGTGCTGAAAATAGCGCAGCAACAGAAATGGACAACCAAATTCTTTCCCTAGGAAAAAATACAGGTCGATATTAACACATTTGAAGTTTTGAAACTTCGATGTTCTAATATAGACCCTATACACATACACACACACACACACACACACACACACACACACACACACACACACAATTATATATATATATATATATATATATATATATATATATATATATATATATATATATATATATATATATATATATATATATATATATATATATATATAGATATATATAATATAGGGAGAGAGAGGCTAGCTGCCTTTGTGGGCCATTTTAAGCCTTGACAATTTCCCTTTTTGAGCATGAATTAACCTATCTCATGTGGACAGAGAATGAGTTTAATTTACAGTGTTAGTAATTCTGAAATGCCCAGGATTAGTGAAATGCTGCTGTGGAGTGATAGATATTTTTGAACTCTGGCAAGTTTAGAATGCTAATGCATAAATGAGTAATAGTTGCAAATTAATAAATAGAAATGTTTCCAGATTTGTTTTACATTATTATTTGCAGTTCCAAAACAAATGTGCTCTTTTGTTTAAATACACACATTCTTATGTTGTGTCACCATATTATTTCTATATGCCCTCATCTAGGCTGCAGTGTTTCTTTGGAACTGTTGCATTGTTCTAGTTATGTTTTATGTTTAATATTTTGTCTGTTCTTCAATTTGCATTTAAAAGTTGATTTCCCACAATTCCAATGAGTGGGTGGGGTTGCATAATCATGTATGCAAATTTTATGTTAATCAGCATGCAGATTTTTGGTCAGTTGTACCTACTTTTCATGGGACTTTGTCCAGATTTTTGATGATTCCAAGTTGAGAGGTATGTTTAGGTATAAACCCTTATGTTATTCGGTGGATTGCCAGCTAGCTTACAGACAGGAGCCAGGAAGTTAGAATTGGGGAGTCCACCTCTACAAAGAGGCCATCACAAGTGGAGTCCTTCAGACATAAGTCCTGGGACCACTCATTGTTGTCATTTGCTTCTCTGAAGTTAAGGCTAATGTCAAGGGCCTCTCGCTGACCAAAGGCATGGGATCTAGGTCCAGGCAGATCATCGTTCCATTGTATTTGGCATTCATCAGACCTGTCAGTAAGTACAATGCCTCCTTTGGTATGTACCTAACCAGGCATATTCAACAATTGGAACGATCACAGAGATTCTTCACTAAAAGATTACAAGGTGTAAGTAACAGCTTCTTTGCAGACAACCTTAAAGCCCTATCTCTGTATTCTGTCTCCTACAGGCTATTTTGAGGAGATCTATGCTTGGCATACACCATATTGTTGTTCCCCACACTGATGGACCTTCTACATGTGTGAAACTGAACATCACCAGAGTTACCCATTCTAAAAACTTAAACCTTGCCTGAGATATATATAGGACTGGCTGGAGAGATACGAATGTATCCCAGATGCTACCCCTTCTCTAGAACAAAGTCCACATCCAAGTGAAACAGTGTTTCTCCCTAACCCAGTTCAAGTGTAACTTGGAGAATTGGATGAGGAACAGGAAATACATCCCTGGCTTGGCACCTATGTCTCTAATGGATATAGGCAACCTGTAAATGATTCATTTCCTAGGCCCCTGCTTGTAAATGTTTTACCTCCGAAGCCCATGCTTACACTTATCAAGGCTTCCAGAACTTGTCAGAAATTTATAATGCATGGCTAGGTTTAAAAAGGCCCTTGTGGTCATTAGCCTAATAAACAATTCTGAACCTATGAATAATAGAGCTGTGTGTAATTGAGTGGTATGGCATGAAATGTCATGATGAGAGATAGAAAAACAGATTGTCACTGTCTGTGTACTGCACTACACTGATAGCATCACTATTGTTTGGTGGTAATTCTGAAGATGTGCAATATGTCCATACGTACATTAATGTTTCACAAACCAAGTGGATTACAAATGATTGCATAACACCATTTGAAATCTTAGATGATAAGAAAACTGTTGTTGATATTTTCACTGTTAATGATACAGCTTGAGATATATGCAATGTTATTTATTGTGAATTTTACAAGCAAGCAAACATAATTTTTCATATTTTAAGTACCTCCAAAACAAGCAGACAAAAAGAAACTTCTGACTGTCACGTGAAGGCTTGTCTAACAGAACAAATGTACTCTGACACTGTATGTCCAGGCTGTATAGTTTCTAAGATATAGGACCACACATCGAACTTTACAACCACAGTGCAGATCAAGGACCATGCAGGGAATTTTACAACCACAGTGCAGATCAAGGACCACACAGGGAATTTTGCAAACACAGTGCAGATCAAGGACCATGCAGGGAATTTTACAACCACAGTGCAGATCAAGGACCACACAGGGAATTTTGCAACCACAGTGCAGATCAAGGACCACACAGGGAATTTTACAACCACAGTGCAGATCAAGGACCACACAGGGAATTTTACAACCACAGTGTAGATCAAGGACCACACAGGGAACTTTACAACCACAGTGCAGATCAAGGACCACACAGGGAACTTACAACCACAGTGCAGATCAAGGACCATGCAGAGAATTTTACAACCACAGCACAGATCAAGGACCACACAGGGAATTTTGCAACCACAGTGCAGATCAAGGACCATGCAGTGAACTTTACAACTATAGTGCATCTTGAAGAACCATTGATGTTTTTCTTAGGTTTTGATCTGGACATGGTATTTATTTGAGGTTCTTATGTTCTAACATATGAAAAAATTGCTTGTGAAATTTGGAAGAAAATAATAATTCTGAGCTTGCAGTATTAATTATTACAGTATTAATTATTACAGTATTAATATAAAGATTGTGTGTCAAAGGAAAAAACTTCAAAGACCAATACATGTAAGGTTCAGTTAAGGCACTTTAATTTACTTGCTGCAAGGAGACAAAAACATGCAAATACAAGGATTTGTCTAACTGCTAACAGGAAGTATGTTCATTCTTATACTATTTTACAAGACATGGCCTTTTAAGCTGACGTAATCAAACACAACTTTAAGCATTGTACTACAGCAGATGTTACTCAGATTTTCTGCTGACAATGATTAGATTTATGAGAAACTTTTCAGAAAAACAACCTGGCCTTGGTGACCAGTAATCTGTTTACAAGCCTCTGTTGTACAGTGTTACATTTCAAGGTACTCTTCTAATACAGATACAAGCAAATGCTGATTGCAGTTCATATTTTCAAGCAGGCTTTGTCCTAATTATCTGTAACTTCTACAGCTGTGTATTTTCTCACAGCACAGTGGAACTTCTTGTCTAAGTTTCATACAAGTAGTATTGTTCTATTCATTATTTTCCTAACGCAAGCAGAAATCACCTGCTTCTCAGTAAATTTCCAAAGCACAAGCAAGATTTTAGCTAACAGTACAAGGTCAGAAAGCAACTTGCAGTTTGTACAGATTTATGCAGTATGAAATAGAATAAATGTGTTAACTCTTTTAAGCTCTAAATGCACTAAGCATATTACTAATACACACATTAATACATATTTTCTGACACTGAATGCTCTAACTCTTGCAAAGGAGATTTCTTACTGATAAGATTGATATTTGTACACTGTAAACACATTTACTGATCACAGGACTTTTGCATTTGTTTATCTTATATTTTCCAACTTCATTTTACAGAAAATGCTCAGGAAGGTAAGGTTGTTTGTAGGCTGCTACAGTTATGACATTTTCCAGCAACTATGTGTGCATGAGATGAGTAACAAGTTGACAATTTTTTTTCTTTCCATTACACGTATCAGTATCCATTTATTGCATGCATCAGTAACACATCCAATACCCATTTATTGCAAGCACTAGTATCACATGTGATATCCATCTATCACATGCATTAGTATTGTATGTGGTATCCATTTATTGCATGCATTAATATCACATGTGATATCATGTTATCACATGTGGCATTCATGTATCGCATGCATCAGTATCGAATGAGATAAGTGGATATCTGGGGGTCTGGGAGGAACACGATGCATCTAAATGTGATGGGGTCAGTGGCTAAGTGATACATAGAGTTATGTTGCAATCTCACAACACATGGCTCTAAACTCTTGCTTGGGAATTCTTCTGTGTGATGCCTGCATGTCCTCCCTGTCTCTGTGGGCTTATATGCACACATTGGTTCCCTGCAACACCCCAAAAACATGTCATAGGTAAATTCTTCTTCCTCCAGTTTCCATGTAGGTAACGTGCAGCACATGGTATTTGTGTACATCTTCTGATAGAGGTGGATTGTCATGGACACTGTCAAAATGTCATGTCATAACATATTACAAAACGGGCTAACACAGACAAATGATTGGTGCCAAAGCCATGGAATAAAACTAAATGTAAAAAAATGAATCATTATCCCATTTGGCAAAGAGGAAATACCTGGAAATTACAATATTGACAGCACCTCCCCTAAGCTCAAACCCAGTGCTACAAGATTTGGGAACACAGGCTGATAGCAATCTAAACTTTGATCACCATGAGTCCAAAGTGATAAGGTAAGCCTTTTACATTGTGCATCTCATAAATAAAGGTATCTCATCCAAGACTAAGGATGTTATAACTCCTCTGTACTTGTCCCTCATCAGACCACTGATAGAGTACAATGCTCACTTTTGCATGTACCTCACTAGATACCTGCAGCAGCCAGAAAGACCACAGAAGTTTCTCACCAAGAAAATTCAGGGCTTCCAAAATATGACCTACATGGAAAGACTGAAACCTTGTCGCTGTACTGTGTATCCTACAGGTTTCTGAGAGGCAACTTGTGTATGGCCTACAGAGCAGTCTCTCAAATGGGACAATAGTCACTCATTCCAGGGATCTCAATCTAGCCTGTAACATTAACAGAACATGCTAGACAGAGAGATATATCTCCCAGAGATTGACACTCCTCTGGAGTAAACTCCTAATTCACATGAAGCAGAACTACTCAATGACCCTATTCAAGCACAACCTAGACAAATGGATGAAAGACTGTAAATTAACCATGGGGGTGGCACCTCTGTCACTCATAGACAGGGGTAGTTGAAGCTGATCATAGATTTGCTCTATGAATAAAGACCATCTAACCAAGGACAATTAGGGAACATGGCTAGGCTTGTAAAGGGCCCTAGGGCCATTGGTCTAGTAACCTCCTATGAACCTATGTATGTATGCGTGTGTGTGTGTGTGTGTGTGTGTGTGTGTGTGTGTGTGTGTGTGTGTGTGTGTGTGTGTGTGTGTGTGTGTGTGTGTGTGTGTGTGTTTGTGTAAAAATAATATTACAGATTTTTACATGTGCACTTCCCCAGTATTGCTGGGCATATACTTAAATATTCAAGGCAGTAGTTAGAAAGAAAAATAACAGTTAGCAAGTCCTTATCTCTCAAAAGTAAGACATAAAATATTCACAGAACAGCAACACCCTCTGAGCTTCTAGTGGCCTAATCCCCCCACACCCCAGACTACATAAGTAGATTTTGATACAGGCTTAGTAATGGCCTCTACCCTGAAACCCAGCTAGTCTGAAACTGGTCTTGCAATTCCTTCTTTAATAATCCTCATTAGTCACAGAGGTGTTCACAGAAGATGTAGCTTGTTAGTGGCAGTGTACAGTTTGAGAGGAACAAATTGCAATACATTACTGTGATCGTTACTTATCACTTTCCTCACAATCAATCATTAGATGCTTATACAGGTTGATATTTTTGGGGTAGGGGCAAGGAGGCATGATGTTTTTATTTGTCTGACAGGAATAGGTTGAAATAAGTTACAGAATTCCATTATTTCTTTCAGTTTTATCCAAGTTGACATCAGAGAGGTACACAAAAGGTGTTTGTCTTTTGGAGTAGGAGAGAGGACATGTTGTATATATGTTTGATAGCAGCCACTTTAAATACATGACTCTGTCCATTTGTGCCTTGGCTTTCATCCTAAGCTAACAATAGAGGGATATACAGAAGTTTGCTATCTTTTTTTTGGGGGGAGGGTTATTAAAGGCAGGTACTATGCTTTACCAAGATATAATAAATATATATCATCCCAAACACCATGTCTTCCCAGTTTATTGTGAATTGCTATTTGTCAGACCCAAGATATTTCTGAGAAGACATGTTTCTAAAATGCATCTGAAAGCATCTATAATCCTATTGCTTTTTGGAACCTAGTGTTCCACAGTTGTATGGCTAAATTTGATTATTTACCACACAATATTAGAGTGTGGTTTGTAGCCAGCTATGGTATATTGAACAGATACTGAAAAAGCAACGTTGAAGGGTAAGACTGAATTTCTTTCCTTATGATTTTTGTTCAGGACATAATTAGATGAAAATGTTCCTTAAAACATCTAAAATAGGGGTCTCAAACATGCGGCCCACAGGCTGCCTGTGGCCCACAAAGTCTGTCCAGTTGTGTATATATATATATATATATATATATATATATATATATATATATATATATATATATATATATATATATATATTTTTTTTTTTTAATACAGTGTGACATACATCATGCAGTACATCCTGCGTTGTGTTCTGACAGCGAATCCTGTCACCAAACTCACATAATACATTGGAGATACAATTAGAGGTTACAGTCAGGTGTTTTTTTCCTCCTCCAATTGCATCTCTCTGTTGAATTAGGCACTTTTGGTCGGTTGGTGTTTCTGTAAATAGAGAAGTGGCTCTGCCATAAAGGGGTCTTTACCGAACATCCATTTAAAACAGACTGAGGCTCAAGCAGTGTGAGCAGAGTGTTTCTGAGGTCATTATTTTATTATTCCTTTCCTAGTTACTTTTGGGGTGCCATAGTGGTACCTACTTATTGTTGAGAGAGATCCGCATTTGACACCCTGTGCTGCAAGCTCATAGTTTCCATCTGTTCCACCCCTAACATGAATCATGAGGAGATGTTTAAATGTTTGTGTTGATGCTGCTACTTTGTTTGATTTATCTGCTCTCTGACTTTGAGATGGCCAGATCCTGCTGGAGGATCAGTAGGGAAATCTGCTTGTGCATAGTTGTTGATGATGGGATTGGTAGGGTGCTTGGCTTGAGTATGCATCATGGGCAAAATATTGTATTTTCTTTCATTTTAGTTGTGCTTCTGCATACATAAATATGCTGATGAAGGGATTGGTGG